>NC_053027.1:401647062-401805106 GCF_003073215.2 Triticum urartu | reverse complement strand
TCTTCATAGTCCAGGAGTCCGGCTGAAGGTATAATCCGGCCATCTGGACACCCCCTAATCCAGGACTCCCTCAGTAGACCCCGAACCAGGCTTCAATGACGATGAGTCTGGCGCGCAGATTGTCTTCGGCATTGCAAGGTGGGTTCTCCTCCAAATTCCGTGTACCTGTTGAATAAAGTTCGGTTTCTTGTGAATGTTGCGCTCCTTGGCTTCTACGCCCAATAATGGTCGTCTCCCACATGTCAAACGAATATGAAAAGTCTGAGTGTTTCTACATCCACACCCCTAGCCGCGTAAATGAGCCGCCCATTTAAGGGGACGAAGATTTAGATCCAAACCACACCTTCTCCCCTTCGCGAGTGTTCATCAGAGCGCATCCGACAAAGGTCCATTCCACCATGGCCAGCCGTCGCAACTCCTCCTTTCGTCCTTCCAGCCCTCAGCCTGGATATTGGGAGAAATGCTCTATCCCGCATAGCGAGGTAGTGATGCTCCAGACCAAGGGATTTCTCCCCCGGCCTATATGGTCCCGGTTTGAGCCGGTCTTGCCATTTATAATGGCGGAGAGCAAGCGGAGAGTGCCCCTAATCCCTCCAAAGGAGAGCGGGTATGCCTCGTCCCTTATTTAATAAGAGGGCTCAGATTTCCAATCCATCCGTTTCTTCGGGGGCTCCTGGAGTTCTATGGCCTCCAGCTACACAATCTTACGCCTGCCTCCGTATTGCATATCGCGGGCTTCGTAGCCCTCTGCGAGCTGTTCTTGGGTGTTGAGGCTCATTTCAGGCTGTGGAAAGAGCTATTCTACCTTGTGACCCGTTCTCGGAAGGGGTCAATATATCAAGTGGGCGGAGCCGAAGTGTGGCGCATCGCCAGGACCGGATATCTATCTGGAACCCCGAAGAAGGCGTCTGAGGACTGGCCTTCGGAATGGTTTTACATAGAGGACGTCCCACTGCCGGATCCTGTCCGGATCGGCCTCCTTGAGTTCGACAGTGCTCCACTAAAGAAGCGCCTAAGTTGGCGTCCACGGAGCCCTTAGAGGGAAAGTGACAAGGACGTTCGTTACCTGATGGGCCGGATAAGATTGTTAGCTCATTCCGGACTGACCATGATCGGGGTCATGGCCGCATGCATCATGCGAGGGCTGCAGCCGCTACAGTATAGAGGCCACCCCATGTGGTACTTCAACGGGGAGGATGACGCCACCCGCTACGACCGTAAGGGGCCGGATTCGGCTGCAGCTCTAACAAAGACCTTGTCCGCTTTGTACAAGGGAGAAGAGTCGGAATTTCTCCGCGTCGACCCACAGGGTGGATTTTCTATGTACAATCCCGCAAGCTGGGTAAGTGGTCACATTTACTTGCCCATCCATTTTATATTCCCATTGTTAAATATTCAGTCTAACGACTTCAATGCAGGAACTGCGCCAGGCTGTTAAAGAAATAAACAGCCCTCCTCCACAAACTGAGGACCCAGGACGGTCCCTCGATCCGGCCTCTCAAGAGGATCCGGACTTGTCTGTGGAGCTGATTGATGGAGTGTTCCATCAATTGAGCAAGGACAACGCCTTCGTGGCCATTACGGCCGATTACCCAGGGCTAATCCCGGCCTCCCAGGTAACTGAGATCGAAGTCCCAGTACCCCGAATAGGGGTCCGCCCTCTCGCGTTTTCAGTTTCCTGATCACAACCGAGCTTTGCAGGGGAGGTTTTTGAGACGGGAGGCCGAACCTACGGCGACAAGCCAACGAGGGGCCGCAGGGCCCCGTGGGCAGAAAAGAGGTGCAGCCCGGACCGAGGCATCAGCGCAAAGGTATGGCGCGCCCCCTTATCCCAGGTGTTATACCTTCAAGGCATATTAACACTCGTTCTCTCTTCAGGACAAAGAGACCTCGCCGGACTATATCCGGAGAGGCTGCCAATCGCGCCTCCACCAGCCAGGCTCCAAAGCCTGGTCCGGAGGCGGAGGAGAACACAAGGCGCGCACCGGATGCTCCTCCGACGGAGGATGTGGATAGGTTGTCTGCCACCAACTCTGAGGTGGAGAGTGCCATGAACCACAGGCGTCGCCGGACAATTCTTCGCGAGCTTGCTTCTCCCGAGAGGCATTAGATGCCTTCAATTCGGGAGATGCGTACCTCTGTGCCGCTCAAAATGGTCTAGCCAGAGCCACGGAGCAATATGTAAAAGACATACAGGTAAGAAAATTTTGGTAATTATATATATACCAGTAGCCCCCGAGACTTGAAATAGTTAGAATAACTGATTTAAGGATCATTTGTTATGCAGGTTCTTACAGAAAAGAATTCCCTACTGTCCCAGGAGTTGGAAGAGTGCAAAGCCCAACTTGAGGCCGCACTAACCGCGACAGGGGAGCCCAAGGAGACCCCCTCTGGTAATATACACTTCGAAAGATAAGTATTTTGCGAAGCACGGCATGGGTGCGAATCTGACAAATGAAATTGCAGATGGCGCCGGATTGAGTCCGGAAAGGCAACATCTCCTATGCCAGATGAAGGCTGGTGAGAAGGTGCTGACAAAGGTGGGGCGGGAGAAGAATGATCTCCAAGATGCCAACACCAAGCTGGGCGTCGACCTGAAAGATGTTCGTGCCCAGCTGTCAGACTCCGTTAAGGAGAATCAGCGGCTTCGGCGCGGCATATTTAGTAAGTGCTTGAACGAACCTTTTGAAAAAAAGTTCGGCAGGGAAGTCAACTAACAGAGTAATGTCTGTAGGTGTGCTAACAGGTCGTCCTGCAGAGGAGATGCCCGGTTCTACGGGTGACCTTCTTCCCGAGCTCTCGCAACTGCTCGAGCGAGTTCGGCAGGCGA
Source organism: Triticum urartu (assembly GCF_003073215.2). Classification (NCBI taxonomy): domain Eukaryota; kingdom Viridiplantae; phylum Streptophyta; class Magnoliopsida; order Poales; family Poaceae; genus Triticum; species Triticum urartu. Next base: position 401,802,276 of record NC_053027.1, on the reverse strand, counting down.
TGCAAGGCGTCGCTCAGGCCTTGTGGCCATCCATCTCCATGCCCGAAGGTCTTGGAGAGCTTGCGGAGAAGCTAAAGGGAGCACGGCGGCGCTTCCAATTGTGGAAGATATCGGCCTGCCGTCAAGGCGCTAGGGAGGCCTAGGCCATGGTGAAGACGCGGTACACAAAGGCTGACCCCAACCACATGGCCGAGGTCGGTCCTGTGGGGCCCGATGGGAAGGAGATCCCTATAAGCTTAGTATACGGCCAAGTAGAATTGGCCGCAAAGTATTCCCAGCAGGACAGTAAATTAGACAGCCTGTTAGATGGTATTGAAGAGGAATACAATTAGTCAGAATGACTATGTAATTTAATTGACATTTATAATGCCTTCTAGCCGGATTGTAGATCGTTTGTCATGGCCGACCTTTTCGCTTCAGCCTCGGGACCTGACGGTCCGGAGTGTGTCCGAATTCCCATGCGGTTATATAAGAACCGGGGAATGCATGGAGACCAGGCGTAGGGGTCATTAGTGCGTGAACAGACAGGTGCCCGACTAGTTATGTTATATTACATGGTTAGTAAGAAACATCTTCCAGGGAGAATAGTTCCGTTAGGGGTTCCTTTCCCTGGGAGGCATGCCCTAAAGTGCATGCCCATTCTGCGAGAAAGACGCAGGAAAAAGCATCTGGGGGCGCATAAATAAATAAGTGAAAAGATCATCTTTTAGGTCACTGACCGAATATTCCCTTAAGAACGCTAGCTTTCGGCTTCACCCAGTCTGAGGTACACATCAGGCTGATCCGGCAGTAACAATCGTAGAGGTGCTCCCTTTACCGCCTAGCCGAATAATCGGGAACGTAGGGGTAAGCACAGGAGCCAGGCAACCCAGCTTGGCCAAAACTTAAGTCATATCGATGCATATAATGGTGAAATAAAAGGTACATGCGGAAGTGTAACACATGTGTTGGGCATGAAGCCCGTATAAATAAGCTTCTGTTAAAAGAAGCCCCCAGGTTTAATGAGTGCGAATAGCACGTCATTTGATGAGCCTTTAAAGGCTATAAGAGAAAGGAAGGGGAGAAGGAGAGAAATGTAAGACAGACAGTATATAAAAAATGGATAGAGGAAGGAGACGAACACAGAGTACGGCGCTAGGCATAGAATCTTCGGAGACGGGCTGCGTTCCATGGGTTCGGCTCGAGTCGGTTATCCGATGCATCTGGCAGTCGGTACGCTCCACCAGCCAGGACTTGGTCAATTATGAAGGGACCTTCACACTTGGGCTTGAGTCTGTCCTTTTTCTTGTCCGGCAGGCGTAGAACTAATTCACCAACGTTGTAGTTTTTGGCCCGTACTTCTCTGCTTTGGTATCTTCGAGCCTGCTGTTGATAGAATGCGGAACGGGCTTTTGCCACGTCACGCTCCTCCTCCAATGCGTCCAAATTGTCCTGCCGATCGAGCTCAGCTTCTCTTTCTTCGTACATGTGCACTCGAGGTGAGTCATGAATTATGTCGCAAGGCAAAACTGCCTCTGCGCCGTACACCATAAAGAATGGTGTGTATCCGGTGGTGCGATTCGGCGTGGTCTGCAGCCCCCAGAGTACGGAGTCGAGCTCCTCTACCCAGTGCGTGTTAGATTCCTTGAGGGACCGCACTAATCTGGGTTTGATGCCGCTCATGATAAGACCATTTGCACGTTTGACCTGGTCGTTAGTTTGTGGGTGATAGACGGAAGCATAATCGAGCTTGATGCCCATGTTTTTGCACCAGAGTTTTACCTCGTCGGCCGTAAAGTTCGTGCCATTATCAGTGATGATGTTGTGGGGGACGCCGTAACGGTGTACAACCCCGGATATAAAGTCTATCACCAGTCCGGATTCGGCCGTCTTAACAGGCTTGGCTTCTATCCATTTGGTGAACTTATCCACCATGACCAGTAAGTATTTTTGCTTGTGGGTTCCGCCTTTAAGGGGTCCAACCATGTCAAGCCCCCAGACCGCAAAGGGCCAAGTGATGGGGATAGTTTGGAGGGCGGTGGGTGGCATATGGCTTTGGTTTGCAAAGAGCTGGCAACCGGCGCATCGTTGGACTAAGTCCTGGGCGTCTGCCCGGGCCGTCGGCCAATAAAAGCCTGTACGAAAGGCCTTGCTTACAAGGGACCGAGCTGCAGCGTGATGACCACCGAGTCCGGCATGAATTTTAGCCAGGAGGTTCCGCCCTTCCTCTTCGGAGATGCACCTTTGAAGGACTCCGGTAGTGCTTTTCTTATAAAGCTCTCCCTCGTGGACTTTGTAGGCTTTGGATCGCCGCACTATGCAGCGTGCCTCATTTTGGTCCTCGGGGAGTTCCTGCCTAGTAAGGTAGGCGAGGAATGGTTCTTTCCACGGGGCGATGACGGCCATTATTACATGGGCTGTGCGGTTGGGTCCGGGCTGTTATTGTTTGGCTCCCCTTCCCATACTACGGATGGCTTGAACAGCCTTTCCAAGAAGATGTTGGGGGGACTACATCACGTTTTGCGCCGATACGTGCCAGGACATCTGCCGGCTGATTATTTTCCCGGGCTATATGGTGAAATTCAAGCCCTTCGAACCGAGCTGACATTTTTAGGATGGCGTTGCGGTAAGCTGCCATTTTTGGATCCTTGGTATCGAAGTCTCCATTTATTTGGGATATTGCGAGGTTCGAGTTCCCGCGCACCTCTAGGCATTGAATGCCCATGGATACCGCCATCCAGAGACCATGTAAAAGGGCCTCATATTCGGCTGCATTGTTGGAGTCTGTGTACATAATCTGGAGTACGTATTGAACTGTGTCTCCTGTGGGGGACGTCGAAACGACGCCAGCCCCTAGTCCGGCCAACATCTTGGAGCCGTCGAAATGCATGATCCAATTTGAATATGTGCCGTACTCTTTAGGGAGTTCGGCCTCCGTCCATTCTGCGACGAAGTCGGCCAAGACTTGCGACTTGATGACTCGATGTGGCTTATAAGTTATGTCGAACGGGAGGAGCTCAATGGCCCATTTTGCAAACCGGCCCGTTGCGTCACGGTTGTTTATAATATCGTTAAGTGGTACTTCCGAGGCTACTGTTATTGAACACTCTTGAAAGTAGTGTCGTAGCTTCCAGGATGCCATGAATACCGCGTAAGCAATCTTTTGATAATGCGGGTACTGTGATTTGCACGGAGTGAGGACAGTGGACACATAATAGACCGGATTTTGAAGGGGGGATTTGTGTCCGTCCATTTCTCGTTCGACGACGAGTACTGCACTTACAACCTGATGTGTTGCTGCAATGTACAATAGCATTGGTTCGCCAATGTTTGGCGCGGCCAGGACTGGGTTTGTTGCCAATATGGCTTTTATTTCGTCGAGTCCGGTCGTGGCTGCATCCGTCCATTCAAAGTGTTCGGTGCGCCGAAGGAGGCGGTAAAGGGGTAGGGCCTTTTCTCCCAAGCGTGAGATAAAGCAGCTTAGAGCCGCCAGACATCCGGTTAACTTTTGTATTTGTTTGAGGTCCTTTGGGATATCCAATTATGACAGAGCTTGCATCTTGGCTGGATTTGCTTCAATTCCTCTACCGGATACAATGAAGCCCAAGAGCTTTCCGGCTGGGACGCCAAAAACGCATTTTTCCGGGTTGAGCTTGATGTCGTATGTTCGGAGGTTATCAAATGTGAGCCTCAAGTCGTCTACTAGAGATTTGACATGTCTTGTTTTGACGACCACATCATCTACATATGCCTCCACTGTTTTGCCGATCTGATTTGCCAGACATGTCTGAATCATGCGCTGATATGTTGCGCCGGCGTTTTTGAGCCCGAAGGGCATTGTGTTGAAGCAGAATGGGTCGTATGGTGTGATAAATGCCGTTGCGGCTTGGTCTGATTCTGCCATCTTGATTTGATGGTAGCCGGAATATGCGTCGAGGAAACACAACGAATCGTGTCCCGCGGTAGCGTCGATAATTTGATCGATGCGGGGGAGGGGGAGGGATCCTTTGGGAAAGCCTTGTTAAGGTCTTTAAAATCAACGCACAGGCGCCAGGATTTGTCCTTTTTTGGTACCATCACCAGGTTTGCTAGCCAGTCCGGATGTTTTATATCTCTGATGAATCCGGCCTCCAATAGCTTTGCTAGCTCCTCTCCCATGGCCTGTCTCTTAGGTTCGGATGCCGAAGAGCTTGTTTGACAGGTTTGAATCCTTTTAGGATATTTAAGCTGTGCTCGGCCAGCCTGCGTGGGATTCCTGTCATGTCTGAAGGGTGCCAGGCAAAAATGTCCCAGTTCTCTCATAGGAACTCTCAGAGTGCGGCGTCTACATCAGGGTTTAACTGTGCCCCGATGGAAGCTGTTTTATTGGGGTCCGTTGGATGAACCTGGAATTAGACTATTTCGTCCGCCGGTTTAAAGGAGGTGGACTTGGATCTTTTGTCGAGTACCACATCGTCCCTATTCACCATGGAGCACAACGCAGTCAGTTTCTCAGCCGCTAGGGCTTTGGATAGTGCCTCGAGGGCCAGTGCGGCTGTCTTGTTTTCGGCGCGGAGTGCTATGTCCGGATCACTAGCTAGAGTGATGATCCCGTTAGGCCCGGGCATCTTGAGCTTCATGTACCCGTAATGGGGTATTGCTTGGAAGATTGTAAACGCTTCCCGCCCTAGCAGAGCGTGATAACAGCTGCTGAACTGAGCCACATGGAACGTGACCTCTTCGGACCTGTAATTATCCGGCGTGCCGAACACCACATCTAGTGTGATTTTTCCTGTACAGCGCGCTTCCCGACTGGGGATTATTCCTCTAAAGGTTGTGCTGCTTCGCTCAATGCGGTTCCCATCTATTTCCATTTTTGAAGGGTTTCCTCATAAATGAGGTTCAATCCGCTGCCGCCGTCCATGAGTACCTTGGTAAGACGAAAGCCGTCCACTATTGGACTAAGGACCAATGCGGCTGGTGCTCGGGCTGTTTGGAATTTAGGTTCATCACTAGCGTTAAAGGTAATAGCCGTGTCACTCCATGGGTTTATTGTTGCTACTTGGTAGACTTCGGCAAGGCTGCGGAGTGTCCTTTTTCGCATGTTATTTGATGCGAAAGTCTCAAAGACTGTTAATACCGTATTGGTGTCTCTGGGGTGGCTTTCTGTGGCCTCTGGAATTAGGAGATCTTCGCCAATTTTGGCCACCTACCGGAGTATCCAACATGCTCTAAGGCTGTGAGTTGGTGTGGCGTCCTCTGTACTGTGAATTTTACAGGGTCCATTAAGCCATCCTTCCAATACGGTTCCATGCCCTGTAGAGGGTTTTTGCTTTTTGGTGTTTGACCCGGGTGTCTGGCGATGATGCACCCTTTTATTTCGGACTGGGTTTGTATTCAGGGCCGGATTGTCCCAAAATTTTATTTTGGTTTTCCAGGCGCTTTCCATCGCACAGTACTTTCGTACAATGGACGCCAAGTCAGCGAAGCATGTAATATCACGGCGACTTATGGCGTTGAGGATTCCCTTGTCCGTGCAATTATTGCAGAAGAGTGAGATTGGGTCTTCCTCGCGGCAGTCCCTTATCATGTTCCTAACCAGGAGGAATCTGGCCCAGTAATGATGTACTGTTTCTTCGGGCTCTTGCCTGATTTGGGATAGATCGCTTATGTTCGGGTGGGTGGGTGGAATTAAATCCAAAGCCTCACCCCATCTGAGGCTCAGAGGCCGAGGAATTTCTGAACTCGAAAATTTGGATTCCTGGATGTTTTCCAATGAATCCAGTCCGTCGCCTGACTCTAAGTTCAGGTCTTGAGTGATATCCTCCCCTCCGCGGGTATCCGGCTTGGAGGGATCAGGAATCCAGACGTAGCTAGTCCTTAAGATAGATGAGGGGTCGCCGCACTATCCCTCTACCACGGCAACGTGATGGGTGACTTGGGGAGAGTTAATCTCTCTCAGATCGGGTTTAGGCCCAATCTGGTCGTAATCCGTAGCGACTCCCAGGGTGGCGATGCGATCCAAGAGCTCATTTATGGAGGAGAGCTCCATTGGATCTAACTGCTCGGCGAGTTCCGAGCTGACATGAAGATTGTTTTCGATGGCTCGAGAGGTCATCGTCGGCGCAGAAGCCGAACAGGCGGTCATAAGAAATCCACCTAGCCGAAGGGTTTGGCCGACAGCCAAAGCTCCCTTAGCAACGGTGCCGTCGTTAAAGACGGGGCGAGGCATCCTTCCTGATGGCGACGACACAGAGGAACTCTCAATGAAAGCACCAATGTCGGTGTCAAAATCGGCGGATCTCGGGTAGGGGGTCCCGAACTGTGCGTCTAGGCCGGATGGTAACAGGAGGCAAGGGACACAAAGTTTTACCCAGGTTCGGGCCCTCTTGATGGAGGTAAAACCCTACGTCCTGCTTGATTAATATTGATGATATGGGTAGTACAAGAGTAGATCTACCACGAGATCGGAGAGGTTAAACCCTAGAAGCTAGCCTATGGTATGATTGTTGTTCTGTATGTTGTCCTACGGACTAAAACCCTCCGGTTTATATAGACACTGGAGAGGGTTAGGGTTACACAAAGTCGGTTACAATGGTAGGAGATCTACATATCCGTATCGCCAAGCTTGCCTTCCACGCCAAGGAAAGTCCCTTCCGGACACGGGACAAAGTCTTCAATCTTGTATCTTCATAGTCCAGGAGTCCGGCTGAAGGTATAATCCGGCCATCCGGACACCCCCTAATCCAGGACTCCCTCGCCAGGACTCCCTCAGTAGCCCCTGACCTTGCTTAAATGACAAGGTATCCGACGCGTAGATCCATCTTCGGGATTGCAAGGCGGGTTCCTCCTTCTGAACTCCAAGATAGTCTTCGGATGTATTGATCGTGTCTGGACCTGTAACACACACACACCACATGCAACCGCAGAGAAAATATAATAATCCACGAGTCCAATCTGCTGACAACTTTTTACAACATGACATTACGTCTGCCCGGTCATAATTTCGAACCGTTTTTCGTCTGCTGCTCCATGTTTCGAAACGCGGTTGCGATTGGCACGTCTTGTCAAAGCAGAGATCATGTCCCCTTATTATGGGATTCTCATCAATAAAGGCATGGGTAACCCAACCATGTCATTTACACAGCCCTTGGGAGTAGGCGAATTCTAAGGCGAGTGGGGAGGCGTTCAATATTCACTGCCCTTATAAGGAGATAAGAATCCCCTTTCTTCTCCCACGCCTTCTCTCTTCCTCTGCCCTTCCACTCTTGAGCTCCAGCGCCCAGGTTCTCATCTCCTTTCCACTCAACCTAGCACTCAGCCATGTCCGGATCTGGAGGCCAAGGCAAGTGGATGGTCTCCTCCGTCAAGGAGAAAGACATTACTGAGCTTCAGGCGACCGGGTACTTCGTGAAGGAAATCGCCCACCGTCTTTCAGCCCAAGGGCAAGTCGTCCCCATGTCGAAGCCCAACGAGAGGGTGGTATTCATCCCTCATTTCCTCTGCGGGATAGGGTTTCCACTCCACCCCTTCGTCCGCGGGCTGATGTACTATTACCGGATAGACTTCCATTATCTATCCCCGAACTCCTTCCTCAACATCTCGGCATTCATCGTCGTGCGTGAGGCCTTCCTCCGCATCCAACCCCACTTCGGGCTGTGGCTCAAGGTCTTCAACGTGAAGCTGAAGGTGGTGGATGGCCAGGATGCGGAGTGCGGAGGAGCCATGGTGAGTAAGTTGACCAATGTCTCCTGGACGAAAGGCACTTTCATGGAGACTGTCAAGGAATGGCAGAAACAATGGCTCTTCAGCACAGAACCCCGCGGCACAAACTGGGCCATAGCTGCCGAATTTAACTCTAGGCCCCTACGCGACTCACCTCCTGGGTTGAGAAGAGCCCGAACTGGTGTTCGCCAGATGAGCTGATAGCGATGCAGACGCGCGTTCAAAGTATGGTGGACAAGGACATCAAGCTTGTCGATATAATCCAGGTGATGCTAGTTCTTCGGATTCTCTCGTGCCAAAGCCGAAGACGCCCTCTATGGGAGTTCAATCCGACGAAGCACCATACCCTGAAGAGGCTATTCGAAACTACTCGCGAAGACACCTGGAAGTTGCTCTTCAAGGGCAATAAGACACCGCTGGCCACAGATTCGGACCATGGGCACGACATAAACCACCTCGCCAACGAGGTATGTTATTTTTAACACATCCCCTACTTGCTTGTTTCAAGGATGATATCTAAGCTATTATTATCATTGCTTCTTCGGGACTGGATGGAGAGGGCGAAGAAGATCCAGTGTCCGGCTCCGTTGCCTGAAGAACCAGTCATTCCGCGTTTAGAGAAAATGCTAGTGACGGCGCCCTATACGGCGCCGGCGAGAAGGCCACGGGGAAGGCCAAGGGGGTCTGGAGTGCCCCCTCACCGCAAGGGCGCTTCGGACGCGACGTCCGAAGACAAGACCCGTTCCTCTGTCGCCGAAGCTGACTACGATGAGGAGGAGGAGGAGAGCGATTCTCCCCCTGATGGGGGGAAGAAGAAAAGGGCAGCCTCCACAATTTTGGAGGCGGAGGCGCCCAAGAAGGGGAAAGGCCCGCTCGCGGGTAGCTCCGCATGGGACGTCGACGGCAGTCCAGAGCGACGCCCCCGCACTAAGCCTCGGGCCGCATCGTAAGTGCTAAGACTCATATATGCCCATAAATCTAACCTTTCCTATTTGTCTTATTGACATGATTAATTATGCTATTGCAGTCCAGCCCACGATAGCTCCCAGCGATCCTCATCAAAAGGCTCGTTGGACTCAAAGGAGATGGCCAGCGAGACACCGCCGGCCGCTTACTCTCCCGGGGCCCAGGGAGACGTTGAGGTGCTATCCCTAAGGACCTTCCCCGGCCAGGGAGAGGTTCGGGAGGCCGTCAAGGCGGCGTCGGAGGGCGATACCTCGGCCGCCGGACACATGGGGGAACAAGCCCCCATGGAGATTGATGATGGGGGCCGTACTCAATTCGGCCCCCCTCTGAGCATGGATCTGGAGACCCATACGGCCCCGGAGTCCGACAAGCAGCCTCCATTGAGAGAAGGAGGCACGCCCATCCCACCGGCGACCTCTGTCCAACCAGAGGTGCCGAATAATCTATTGGAAGCGCTACGAGGCGCTTCCATTGTGGAAGAACACCGTATCCTTATGGGTACGGTGATTGAGAAGGTTCAATCCGTCAAGAGCAGACTGACCGAAGCCTGCAGCGGCCTGCTGACAGGTTTTGAGGTAAGCGGCATTTAGCCGAGAAAATCTCCACATAGACAGTAGCCCCTGAGACACTGTCAGGTGTTCGGAAAGAAAAACCGGACAGAGGATCAATTAAATTTCGCGGGAAACTAACCAAGTGTGTTTGATGTGAATAAGCAGGCGTCGCTGCTGGCTGCGACTTCTCATACTGCCGAAGTCTCCGGACTAAAGCAGAAACTGGAGCGGGCCGAAGAAGAGCTTGGCTAGGCGAGGAAGCAGCTGGAAGACTAGCAAGGTATGCAATGGCTCGCTATATATTCGTAAAGAGTAAATGATGTATACTGACCGTAGTGTCATTATATGTGTAGGGATGATGACCGAGGTCGCGGCCCTTAAAGATGCCCTGGCCGAAGCCGAGGGGAAAGCTGTCAAGGAGCAGGCCGCTCGCAAGAAGCTGAAGGCCCAGCTGAACGAGGTCCAGTAAGAGCTCCAGGACGCGGTGAAGTAGTACGAGACCCTGGAGGGTGAAGTTTTGGCTCGAGAGACCGAACTCTCCAAGGCTCGTCAAAGCGCGGAAGCGGCCCGGGTTGAAGCCCAGGGTGCCCTCCAGGAGATCCAAGAGGCCAGGAAGATCGCAGCGGGTAAGGCGTTCAGTATGCAAAGCAAATATATAAAGAAGAAGTATTTCTTACTAACCCGGATTCAGAGTTCTCCAAGAGCCTTCGCAGATCTACCGCACAGTGTGTTCGACGCCACGGAGTTCTTCCGAGCCGAAGAAGGGAGCTCCACGTAGAAATTGTTCTAGTCGCAGTATCTTGCGCCAGAGCATCCCGTGCCCTTCACTGATCATCTAAAATAGCTGGTGGAGCTGCATAGGGTGGCCGAACTGGCCATGAAGGATTTGATAATCCGGTTGTGGCCAGCCGAAGCTATGCCCGGCAGCTACTTCGGACTCGTGAAGCGGCTGGTGGATACCTGTCCTCGGCTGGACGTCATCAAGTGATTGGCCTGCATTGAAGGTGCGCGCATGGCCTTCGCCCGCTGCAAAATGTGGTGGGCGAAGATGGACGCCGTCGAGATGACCAAGGGTCCACCGGAGGGAAAGGAGCACCGCACACCCGAGTGCTATTTTTCAAATGTCCTAGAGGGGTCTCGCATTGTAGCAACGCAGTGTTCGCAGGATATTATCTTTGAATGAATGTATTCAAGTTCGCGCTACTTTGTATGATAGAACAAAGTGGGTTTGTGATATAATGCTTGTTATGTTTTTATATTTTACCTCCTGTGCGGCCGTGTTTTATGAAATCTGAGGGTTAACCAGTTGTCGGCTTCTGCCCCCACGTAGGTAGTACGGAGGTGTTCAGGATGGAATCTAAACAATCTTGATCCAATTATGTGGTCCTTGAAGGAGTTGTTTAGCACAACGAACCAGGCAACCAGACTATGCGGCTTTAACACCCTCACTTAGCCATAGGAGTTCGACAATAAAAACATGGGCGCAGCCCCTAGTATCTGAACTAGAGTGCTATAAGCGTCTGATCAGGAAGTGCCGATCCTTCGCGTAATGCGGAAGAAATCTCCAATGATTTACAACCTCCGAACAGCTGACCGGCTCTCGCCGCATCATGACAGTCAGTTTTCGGCTTTCTCTACTAAGGTGCTCCTTTGGATAAACCAAGGCACAATCGCAGTAGTTATCCCTTTACTACCTTAGCCAATATAGCGGAGCGTAAGGTAGCAAGCACAGGAGCCGGGCAACCCAACTATTGACCAAAGACATTATTCGGAGCCAATGCATATAACGCTAAATTCGGGGTGCCGAACTATACTATAAAAAGTGTTCGGACTTTTGTTGCCGTAGTGTGGGGTGCTATGAAGCCCCTGGCAAACATCAAACATACCAAAGTGTACGGATGCTACCTGATAGGGTTTACCAGAAAAGAAAAGACAAAAAAGGAAAAAAAAAGAACAAGTGATAAGCTGGGGCCGTAAAATTTGAGCCGCAAACTGTTCTTATTATAATTTCATTGGTGCGTTGAAGCGTGTTTATACAAGTAATGCAATAAGCAGGAGGCTAGTTACTATGCCTTAACCAAGGGAGAGCTGCACATGGGTCCTGAAAAACAGGTAGAGTGATCGTTAACGAAACCACCTAGAGAAGTACCCCATATGCATGTGTTTCTTGTCGCCTTGGTGTATTTTTCCTTCAAGAGTACCGATGATCAGGCCATCAGATGGGGCCTACGGGATTGCAGCCTCAAAAGGAAACGAATAAAAGTGAAAGTATGTGTGTATCCGGTGTCGGTTGATCCATACCGTGGATCACAAGCTAGCTATGCCTCCGTCGATGCCCATGGAATTTTGAGTGCGTAGCTATGTACGCGCGGCACGAATGCCACTACTTGATCGGGACTAAGACGGAGGCCGGATTGCTAGTTGAGCTCCTGACGAGCCGAGCTGGTCTGCTACAGGGTAGTTCGGACCCTCTTGACGGCGTCCGTGGGCTCGGCAGCCCAATAAAGGTTCTGCTTGAGAAGGCCGCTCTATACTTCTGCTGCTAAGGATGCTGTGTGCTCTTCTGTATAAAGAGAGTGTTCCCTATTTCCATTGACTGTTATGACGCCATGTGGACCGGGCATCTTGAGCTTGAGATAAGCATAGTGTGGCACTGTGTTAAATCGGGCGAATGCGGTCCGTCCGAGTAGTGCGTGATAGCCGATGTGAAAGGGGGCTATGTCAAAGATTAATTCCTCGCTTCGGAAATTGTCCGGAGATCCGAAGACGACCTCTAGCATGATTGAGCCCGTACAGCGGGCCTCTACACCAAGTATGACTCCTTTGAAGGCAGTCTTTGTGGGTTTGATCCGTGATGGATCAATGCCCATTTTGCGCATTGTATCCTGATAGAGCAAGTTGAGGCTGTTGCCACCATCCATCAGGACTCGCGTCAGGTGGAACCCATCAGTTATTGGGTCCAGGACCAGTGCGGCTGAACCGCCGTGACGGATACTGGTTGGATGATCCTGGCGATCAAAAGTGACCGGGCATGACGACCATGGATTAAATTTTGGGGCGACTGGCTCTATCGCGTAGACGTCCCTGAGCGCACGCTTACGCTCCCTCTTGGGGATGTGGGTAGCATATATCATGTTCACCGTTTTGACCTGAGGGGGAAACTTCTTATGCCCCCATGTGTTCGGCGGTCGGGGCTCCTCGTCATGATCCTCGATTTGCAATCCATTATCCTTGTTTTCGGCATTTAACTTGCCGGCCTGTTTAAAAACCCAACAATCTCTATTGGTGTGATTGGGTGGTTTATCTGGGGTGCCATGAATCTGGTACGGACGATCAATTATGCGGTCCAAGCTAGATAGGCCCGAATTGTTCTTTTGAAACAGCCTCTTCCGCTGACCGGACTTAGAGCCATTGAATCCAGCATTGACCACTGTATCCTCGGTGTTGTCATTGTTGTTTCGTCGCTTGTATCTGTTGCGTCGAGACTTGTCTTTGTTATTTTTAACTTCAGGGGTGCCGGCGTCGTTTGCATTGTTTCTGCTACGGGCCAGCCAACTATCCTCACCCACACAAAAGCGGGTCATGAGTGCCGTAAGGGCTGCCATAGATTTTGGCTTTTCTTGGCCGAGGTGGCGGGCGAGCCGTTCATCGCGGATGCTATGTTTAAAGGCCGCTAGGGCTTCGGCATCCGGACAGTCAATGATCTGGTTCTTTTTGGTTAGGAACATAGTCCAGAATTTCCTGGCTGACTCTCCAGGTTATTGAACTATGTGGCTTAAGTCATCGGCGCCTGGTGGCCGGACATATGTACCTTGGAAGTTGTTGAGGAAGGCTTCTTCCAAATCTTCCCAGCTGCCAATAGAGTTTTCAGGCAGGCTATTTAACCAGTGCCGAGCTGGTCCTTTAAGCTTTAGAGGGAGGTATTTGATGGCATGGAGGTCATCTCCGCGGGCCATATGTATATGGAGAATGAAGTCTTCAATCCATACTGCGGGGTCTGTGGTTTTGTCGTATGATTCTATGTTCACGGGTTTGAACCCTTCTGGGAATTCATGTTCCATGACTTCGTCAGTGAAGAAATGAGTGTGTGCGGCGCCTCTATATCGGGTTGTATCACGACGTAGCTCTGATGGAGTCCATCTGCGGCTTTCGGCCCGCGCATGACTGGGTTTGTCACGTTCGAATAGATGGCCGTCGTCGCGTGTCGGGGCACGTCCTCGCGATCCGTAGATCGATCTGGTATGTCCTGCTTTATTGTTTAGGTCATGCCGAAGGTCATATATATGGCCATGGGCTAATTTACCTCTGCCTTTGCGATGAGGCGGGGCGGGCTGGTGTTCGGCTTGAGTTGTCGTTTTGTCCCGACCACGTGGTGGTCGATCAGCCGCATTGTGTGATGGTGGTATGTATTCCGACGCCTCATCGTCGAACTGAGGTAGCAATTTGCGCTTCGGGTAGCTTTTGATTGGGCGCTTGAGGCCATACTCTTCGGCTGCTAGGACATCGGTCCATTTGTCGTTGAGCAGATCTTGGTCAGCTTGAAGCTGTTGCTGCTTCTTTTTCAGGCTCCTTGCAGTGGCTATCAGCTGGCGCTTGAAGCGCTCCTGCTCAAGAGGTTCCTCAGGCACGATGAAATCCTCAGTGCCAAGGCTCGCCTCGTCCTCGGAGAGTGGAATATAGTTGCCGTCCTCTGAGTCTTCGTGCGTGGCTTGTTTTTGAGGGCTAACCTGCCCATCTTCCCATACATCTTGTTCAGTAGCTGTGTCAATGGGGTCTTCGTTGTCTTCGGCACCTTCCGGAGTATTATCTTCTCCTGTGCCGGTGTTGCTATCTCTACTGCCGCGTGACTTAGAGCGGCGCCGCTGACACCGGCGCTTTGATTGTATTTCGGAAGGTTTGTCCTCTACTGGGTCTTTCTTATCATCGTCGTTGTTCTCCTTTGGTGCATCCACCATGTATACATCATACGAGGAAGTGGTTGTCCAGCGTCCGGTGAACGGCGAGTTCTGGGCCTCTTCCTCTCCGGCATCGTCGTCCATACCATCGATGTCGTCGGAGCCGTAATCAAGCGTGTCGGTTAAATCCTCGATAGTGGCTATAAAGTGGGTGGCGGGTGGGGAGCGAAATTTTCCGCCATCAGCCCCTAGTTCGAACCGGACATAGTTTGACTATGGGTCCCCCGCCAAGGACAAGTTATTTAATGAGTTTAGCACATCGCCCAAGGGCGAGTGTTGGAAGATGTCTGTAGCACTGAACTCGAAGATCGATAAACGATCAAGTTCAGCGTCCGCGGGATCACATGGTTCAGAACTTATGGCCGGAGACGAGTCCGGAGTTCCGGTGACACGGATATCATGTGAGGTTAAGTCCATGTGCGGCTCCAACGTCGGGGAATCTGTGGCCTCCGTGGTGGGGTTGAGCCTCTGATCCTTGGATGGCGTAGTATGCTCCGGATCTAAGGCCAGAGCGGTTGCAGGAGCTATCTCCTAAATGCGGTCCGATGACAGATTTAGGTCATGTTCATCGAGGTGACTAGGAGCGGTCGCCGCGGTCTCAAATCCGGCGAAGATCAAATCTCCACGGATGTCCGCGGCGTAGTTCAAGCTCCCAAATCTGACCTGATGGCCAGGGGCGTAGCTTTCGATCTGCTCCATATGGCCAAGCGAGTTGGCCCGCAGTGCGAAGACGCTGAACACAAAGATCTGTCCAGGGAGGAAGACTCCCCCCTGGACAGCATCGTTGTAGATGATTGAAGGAGCCATCGAACCTCTGGACGATGGCATAGTGGAACTCTCAATGAAAGCACCAATGTCGGTGCAAGACCGGCGGATCTTGGGTAGGGGGTCCCAAATTGTGCGTCTAAGGTCAATGGTAACAGGAAAAAAGGGACACGATGTTTATCCAGGTTCGGGCCCTCTCTATGGAGGTAATACCCTACGTCCTGCTTGATTGATATTGATGAATATGAGTATTACAAGAGTTGATCTACCACAAGATCGTAATGGCTAAACCCTAGAGGCCTAGCTTGTATGGCTATGATAATGAATATATCTCCCCCTCCGGACTAAGTCCTCCAGTTTATATAGACACCGGGAGGATCTAGGGTTACACAAGGTCGGTTACAAAGAAAGGAATCTACATATTTGGTCGCCAAGCCTGCCTTCCACGCCAACGAGAGTCCCATCCGGACACGGGTGCAGTCTTCGGTCTTCGTGTTCTTCACAGCCCATCAGTCCGGCCCATGGCTAATAGGCCGGACGCCCGAGGACCCCTTAGTCCAGGTGTCGGTGTCAAAACCGGCGGATCTCGGGTAGGGGGTCCCGAACTGTGCGTCTAGGCCGGATGGTAACAGGAGGCAAGGGACATGAAGTTTTACCCAGGTTCGGGCCCTCTTGATGGAGGTAAAACCCTACGTCCTGCTTGATTAATATTGATGATATGGGTAGTACAAGAGTAGATCTACCACAAGATCGGAGAGGCTAAACCCTAGAAGCTAGCCTATGGTATGATTGTTGTTCTGTATGTTGTCCTACGGACTAAAACCCTCCGGTTTATATAGACACCGGAGAGGGTTAGGGTTACACAAAGTCGGTTACAATGGTAGGAGATCTACATATCCGTATCGCCAAGCTTGCCTTCCACGCCAAGGAAAGTCCCTTCCGGACATGGGACAAAGTCTTCAATCTTGTATCTTCATAGTCCAGGAGTCCGGCTGAAGGTATAATCCGGCCATCTGGACACCCCCTAATCCAGGACTCCCTCAGTAGACCCCGAACCAGGCTTCAATGACAAGGTCGGTTACAAAGAAAGGAATCTACATATTTGGTCGCCAAGCTTGCCTTCCATGCCAAGGAGAGTCCCATCCGGACACGGGTGCAGTCTTCGGTCTTCGTGTTCTTCACAGCCCATCAATCCGGCCCATGGCTAACAGGCCGGACGCCCGAGGACCCCTTAGTCGAGGACTCCCTCAACTACCGTGAGAAAGGTAACTGCTCAGTCAGCTATCAAGTTCTTGAAAGAATTGGTGTGTCATTTTGGAGTTCCGGCAAGGATCACCACAGACAACGGCACCCAGTTCACGAGCCACACCTTCATGCAATATGTTCACACCCTCGAATGCAAAATCTCATTCGCTTATGTGGCACACCCCCGGAGCAATGGACAAGCTGAGAGGGCGAACGCTCAAGTGCTTCGTGGACCCAAGGCAAGAACTTTCGATACGCTGCAGAAGCACGGCAGGCGGTGGATCGAGGAGCTGCCGGTAGTACTCTGGTCCCTCGGAACGACACCTAACCGAGCTACCGGGCAGACTCCCTTCTCCCTGGTCTACGAGGCAGAAGCAGTTATCCCCACGGAACTCATTTATGGGTCCCCTCAAGTGCTTGCCTACGATGAAGTAGAGCAAGATCAGCACCGGCGTGACGATGTTGTGCTACTCGAGGAGAACCGTCTCTGGGCTGCTACGTGTGTTGCATGCTACCTGCAAGCCCTATGTCGCTATCATAGCCATAGGGTTCATGCCCGGTGTTTTGAGGAAGGTGACCTTGTCCTTAGGCATGTTTAGTCCGCCAAGGGTACAAACAAGCTATCACCAAAGTGGGAAGGCCCTTACCGGGTGGTACGAGTCACTAGACCTAGGGTAGTCCATCTGGAGACCGGAGATGGCACACAGTTGCAAAACTCATGGAATATTGAGCATCTTCGTAAGTACTACCAGTAAGGCGCGAGGCTGCCAGGCACCGCCCGGCAGCCACCCTTTTGTACAGGCCTTGCCTCAGTTGCATGTAACCCCTTGTACAAAGTCGGGGCGATGACCCCATGTAAGATAAAATAAAGAAGCATTGTGGGGGGGCGATCGAGATCGCATGCATGCACGAGCACACCCAGATCGCTGCATAAGCATTTCATGAGCGTTTGCATATGCATATAGATAGGATTGCATCCTACATCCATTCTCATCTACATGGAGTTGCAAGTTCCTACCATGAACTTGACTCCGAGAAGGGACGAGAAGATTGCACGACACCGTGATCCCGGGCAAGCCAAACAGATAAGTTTACCTCTTGTCCATTAGTGTTCTGTAAGCTACCACTTGTGCATAGAGAAACCTCGCCGCTCTCTTGAAACTAGGGTGCTCCCACCATTGGCTCGAACGTTGCTTCGGCCTGTATGGTCACTGTGGCCCTTGGTGAAAAGGGAGTGGGCGGGGGGCTGGCGCCTCAGTCTGTTCCCCGACAGACATGGTTCTCCGGCATACAAAAAGGGTGTCGGCAGGATACCTGCCGGGAAAACTCATTTAATTACAGTAAAGAGGCACTCCATCTCTGCATGGATGTATACATGCACGAGTTCTCAGCAAGGTTTATTTCTTTCATTGACATGTGAATACAAGTACAAGCATCATAGAACACAAAGATGGATTCAAGGATTACATTATTTGAATTAAAATTTGGCAAGTGCCGGCTGATTTAAGATTGAAAAAAGATAAGTGCCCCGTGATCCCCTCTTTTCGTTTACCCTCCTTCAGGCACTGCGACGGAAGGAGGAAAAGACGAGAAAAGGGAGATCCCAAACAGGAGCCCGGGGCTGGCCCCAGGCTTCCTTCTCAAGCATGACCAGCAGAAACGGAAGATGAGGAGAGGAGGACCATGGAAATAGATGACTCCGCCCTCCTCCGCTCCTCCCTTTTATAGGCCGGGCGGGGAGGGGCGGTGGCTCCATCCACGGGTGATCACCGCCCTCCTCCGCCAATTCAAGACAGGCGGGCCCTTCCCAAGATACTCTCCCGTGACACGCGCATCCATTACCTTCCCCGCGCGATGCATGCTGCATACGTGGCTAAGGATAAGGGCGCGTTGTGGGAAGAGTAAATTGGCAGTTTCTACCCCATGCATTAAAGTCATTCACGGGCCATTATTGGAGCAACCCCACCACTATTGGCTTTATGCCGCACATGGGAAAACCGAAAACTAGCCCGGAATCAAGGATGAAGAAGCAGCAATGGAAAACTTAAGGGGCCAACCCCTTCAGTAGCCTTGTATGTGCACTTATTAGGCCCTACCCCGCCAACGCTCAGTAGCGTGTTCGGGGCAGACCCGGGGGATTCTGTTGGTGCAACAAACCCTGGGTCTGTTGACCAACTATGCATAGGCACAAGATTAAGATTGAAGCACCAGCTTAAGTCAGAGATTGAAGAACCAAGAGATTTGAAGAACCAACATGCAGCATAGAAGGACTAAGATTGAGCCTAAGGAGCAGGATATCGGCAAGAGAAGGGCCTCCCTTGTTGGGCAAGCGAGCCCGGCAAGGGGCGAGGCCACCACGAGAAGAAAGCAACCGAGGCTCCCCGGCAGAGCCTACCGGGGCTCGCAAGGGCAGAACCGCCCCACCAACCACTCAAGCATGACTCACGTCATCAATAAGTGTGGTGTCAAGCCGCAAGATCATTAAGTGGCAGCCATTCGCCACATGGCAGCCATTCCCTATAGAGAAGCCTACAGATGACACTCGTCCTGCGACTTGTCAAGAGAGCGGGTGCGGAGCTGGTAAGATAGCCCGACAGGCCTTGTCGGGTGCCCAGTGATGTGACACTAAGCGGTGCATTTAATGCACCCTGTCAGCCCGCAGAGTTAGGTATGATAGCACTATTTGTTATCATATCAGTGGATAGTGACCACTTTGCCACTGTGATGACCCCTTATAATCTATAAAAGGAGGCCCATGGCACTCGTAGGAGGGGTTAGAAGGTTGGAAACTTGACAACCCCAAACCACCACACGCACGTAGTCGCCGCAGGCAAACCTTGTCGAGCAAGTGTACTACGCACCACCACATTCATTCTTCCATCAATCCACTAAAGCAGGAGTAGGGTATTATGCCTCGCGGCGGCCCGGACTTGGGTAAATCATTTGTGTGCTCTCTGCCACGCTGCCGTACGGTGGTCTACTCTTTGTGCAACGCGATGTCCCTCTGCCGAACCAACAAGGGGCCATCCGGTCCCATAGGTGGCCGCGGAAATCCTGAGACACGCGTTAAAAAGTATGAACCAATTGCTTCGCTGACATCGGGGATGTGCATGATAAATACTTTGTGTTAAGAAGACAAAACATGAAAAGACTATATGATTTTGTAGGGATAGCTTTCTTTAGCGTTGATATTTTGAAAGACATGATTGTTTGTTGGGATGCCTGAGTATTGATGTCTTTATGTCAAATTATAGACTATTGCTTTGAATCACTCGTGTCTTAATATTCATGCCATGATTAGATATATGATCAAGATTATGCTAGGTAGCATTCCACATCAAAAATTATCTTTTTTATCATTTACCTACTCGAGGACGAGCAGGAATTCAGCTTGGGGATGCTGATACATCTCCATTGTATCTATAATTTTTTATTGTTCCATGCCAATATTATACAACTTTCACATACTTTTGGCAACATTTTATATAATTTATTGGACTAACCTATTGATCTAGTGCCTAGTGCCAGTTCCTATTTTTGCATGTTTTTTGTTTCGCAGAATATCCATATCAAATGAAGTCCAAATGCAATAAATTTTTACAGAGAATTATTTTGGAATATATGTGTTTTTTGAGACTTGGAATCAACGCAAATGGGGACCCACAACCCCCACAAGACACCAGGGCGTGCCCAGGGGCCAAGCGCGCCCAAGTGGGTTGTGCTCACCTCGTACGTCGGTTGGATCTCTACTTCGAGTGCAAGGAAGCTTATATCTGGAAAAAAATCATGTTAAAATCTCAGCGTAATCGGAGTTATAGATATCCGGGAATATAAGAAACGGTTTTCGGCCAGAAAACAGGAACACGAAACAGAAGAGAACAGAGAGGGAGATCCAATCTCGATGGGGCTCCCGTCCCTCCGACGCCATGGAGGGCATGGACCAGAGGGGGAACTCTCCTCACATATACGGGGGAGGCCAAGGAATAAGAAAAGGAGGGGGCTCTCTCCCCCTCTCTCTCGGTGTCACCGAAACGCCGCCGGGGCAAGGATCGTGACGGCGATCTACATCAACAATCTTGCTACCATCAACACCAACTCTCTCCCCTCTATGCAGCGGTGTAACGTCCCTTCTCCCCATTGTAATCTCTACTTAAACATGGTGCTCAACTCCATATATTATTTCCCAATGATATTTGGCTATCCCATGATGTTTGAGTAGATCTGTTTTGTCCTATGGGTTAATCGTGATCTTGGTTGGTATGAGTGTATATTTTATTTATGGTGCTCTCCTACGTTGCCCTCCGTGTCGTGCAAACAGAGGGACCCCCGTTGTAGGGTGTTGCAATATGTTCATGATTCGCTTATTGTCGGTTGCGGGGGTGACAACAGCCTAAACACGGGTAAGTGGGCTGTTGCGTATGGGAGTAAAGAGGACTTGATACTTAACTCTATGGTTGGGTTTCACGACCTTAATGATCTTTAGTAGTTGCAGATGCTTGCTAGAGTTCCAATCATAACTTCATATGATCCAAGTAGATAAAGTATGTTAGCTCATGCCTCTCCCTCATATAAAATTGCATGAATGATTACTGGCCTAGTTATCGATTGCATAGGGACAAATGACTTTCTTGTTGACAAAAGCTATCCACTTTTATTACCTTGCAATTTATTCGTAGTTTTATTCTCACGAAGTACTCGTAGTTTTATTCTTGCAAAATAGTTTCATACTTGTTTTAGGTAAAGCAAACATCAAGTGTGTGTAGAGTTCTATCGGTGGTCGATAGAACTTGAGGGAATATTTGTTCTACCTTTAGCTCCTCGTTGGGTTCGACACTATTATTTATCGAAGAATGCTACAAATGATCCCCTATACTTGTGGGTCATCAAGGCTGAGGGAGTCCTAGATTAGGGGGTCTCCGGACAGCCGGACTATATCCTTTGGCCGGACTGTTAGACTATGAAGATACAAGATTGAAGACTTCGTCTCGTGTCCGGATGGGACTCTACTTGGCGTGGAAGGCAAGCTAGGCAATACGGATATGGATATCTCCTCCTTTGTAACCGACCTTGTGTAACCCTAACCCTCTCCGGTGTCTATATAAACCGAAGGGTTTTAGTCCGTAGAACAACAATCATAATATACAATCATACCATAGGCTAGCTTCTACGGTTTAGCCTCTCTGATCTCGTGGTAGATCTACTCTTGTACTACCCATATCATCAATATCAATCAAGCAGGACATAGGGTTTTACCTCCATCAAGAGGGCCCGAACCTGGGTAAAACATCGTGTCCCCTGCCTCCTGTTACCATCCGGCCTAGACACACAGTTCGGGACCCCCTACCCGAGATCCGCCGGTTTTGACACCGACATTGGTGCTTTCATTGGGAGTTCCGCTGTGTCGTCGCCACCAGGAAGGATGTCTCATCCTGTCTTTAAAGACGACACTGTTGCTAAAGGAGCTTTGGCTGTCGGCCAAACTCTCCGGCTAGGTGGTTTTCTTATGACCGTCTGTTCGGCCGCTGCGTCGACGATGACTTCTCGGGTCATCGAAAGCAATCTTCACGTCAACTCGGAACTTGCCGAGCAGTTAGATCCAATGGAGCTCTCTTCCCTGAACGAGCTCCTGGATCGCATCGCCGCCCTGGGAGTCGCTACAGACTACGATCAGATTGGGCCTAAACCCGATCTGAGAGAGATCAACTCTCCCCAGGTCACCCATCACGTTGCAGTGGTGGAGGAACAATGCGGCAACCCTTCATCTATCTTAAGGACTAGCTATGTCCGGATTCCCGATCCCTCCAAGCCGGATACCCGCGGAGGGGAGGACGTCACTCAAGGCCTGAACCTAGAGTCAGG
Organism: Triticum urartu; assembly: GCF_003073215.2. Classification (NCBI taxonomy): domain Eukaryota; kingdom Viridiplantae; phylum Streptophyta; class Magnoliopsida; order Poales; family Poaceae; genus Triticum; species Triticum urartu. Next base: position 401,780,252 of record NC_053027.1, on the reverse strand, counting down.
CACCGGGCTAGATTTATCGAAAAACATCCAAGAATCCAAACTTCCGAGTTCGGAAACTCCTTGGCCCCTGAGTCTCAGATTGGGTGAGGATTCGGGCTCAATTAATCCCACCAACACAAACATAAGCGATCTATCCCAAATTAGGCAAGAGCCCGAAGAAACAGTACACCATTATTGGGCCAGATTCCTCCTGGTCATGAACAGGATAAAGGACTGCCGCGAGGAAGATGCAATTTCATTCTTCTGCAATAATTGCACGGACAAGGGAATCCTCAACGCCATAAGTCGCCGCGAAATTACACGCTTTGCCGACTTGGTGTCCATAGTATGAAAGTACTGTGCGATGGAAAGCGCCTGGAAAACCGAAATAAAATTTTGGGATAATCCGGCCCTGAATACAAACCCAGTCCAAAATAAAAGGGGACATTATCACAATACACCTGGTTTAACTACCAAAAAGCAAAAGCCCTCTACGGGGCAAGGAACTGTACTGGAGGGATGGCTCAACGGACCCTACAAAATTCATAGTATAGTGGATGCAATACCAACGCACGGCCTTAGAGCATGTTGGATACTCCGCAGGTGGCCAAAAGTGGTGAGGATCTACTCCTCGCAAATACCACAGAGCACCATCCCGTGGACAACAATACGGTGTTAACGGTCTTTGAGACCTTCGCGTCAAATAATAGACGCAAGCGAACACTCCGCAGCATGGCCGAAATCTGCCACGTAGCAGAAATAAATCCTTGGAGTGACACGGCTATTACCTTCAATGCCAGTGACGAACCCAAATTCCGAACAGCCCGAGCACCAGCCGCACTGGTCCTCAGTCCAATCGTGGACGGCTTTAGACTCACCAAGGTACTCATGGACGGCGGCAGCGGATTAAACCTCATCTATGAGGAAACTCTTCAAAAGATGGAAATAGACTGGAGCCGCATTGAGCAAAGTAGCACAACCTTTAGAGGAATCATCCCCAGTCGGGAAGCACGCTGTGCTGGGAAAATCACACTAGATGTGGTATTCGGCACGCCGGATAATTACAGGTCTGAAGAAATTACATTCCAAGTGGCCCCGTTCAGCAGCGGATACCACGCTCTACTAGGGCGGGAGGCGTTTACAATCTTCCAAGCCATACCCCATTACGGGTACATGAAGCTCAAAATGCCCGGGCCCAACGGAATCATCACTCTTGCTAGTGATCCGGACATAGCACTCCGTGCCGAAAATAAGACAGCCGCATTGGCCCTTGAGGCACTATCCGAAGCCCTAGCGGCCGAGGAACTAACTGCGCTGCACTCCCCGGTGAACAGGGACGATGTGATACTCGATAAAAGATCCACCTCCTTTAAACCGGCGGACGAGATAGTCAAATTCCAAGTCCATCCAACAGACCCTACAAAAACAGCTTCCGTCAGGGCACAATTAAACCCTGATGTCGACGCCGCACTGCGAGAGTTCCTACGCGAGAACTGGGACATTTTTGCCTGGCACCCTTCAGACATGCCAGGAATCCCACGCAGGCTGGCCGAGCACAACCTAAATATCCTAAAAGGATTCAAGCCAGTTAAGCAGGCTCTTCGGCGTTTCTCCGAACCTAAGAGACAAGCCATGGGAGAGGAAGTAGCCAAGCTATTGGAGGCCGAATTCATCAGAGACATAAACCATCCGGACTAGCTAGCAAACCTAGTGATGGTACCAAAGAAGGACAAATCCTGACGCTTGTGCGTCAATTTTAAGGACCTTAACAAGGCCTGCCCAAAGGATCCTTTCCCCCTCCCCCGCATCGATCAAATCATCGACGCCACCGCAGGACACGATTCATTGTGTTTCCTCGATGCATACTCCAGCTACCATCAAATTAAAATGGCAGAGCCAGACCAAGCCGCAACGGCATTCATCACACCATACGGCCCATTCTGCTTCAACACAATGCCCTTCGGGCTCAAAAACACCGGCGCAACATATCAGCGGATGATTCAGACATGTTTGGCAAACCAGATCGGCAAAACAGTGGAGGAATACGTAGATGACGTGGTCGTTAAAACCAACCATGTCGAAACTCTAGTAGACGACTTGAAGCTCACATTCGATAACCTCCGAACATATGGCATCAAGCTCAATCCGGAAAAATGCATTTTCGGCGTACCAGCCGGAAAGCTCCTAGGATTCATTGTCTCCAGTAGAGGTATTAAAGCTAATCCGGCCAAAATGCGAGCGTTGTCACAGTTGGCTACCCCAACAGACCTCAAACAAATACAAAAATTGACTGGATGCATGGCGGCTCTAAGCCGCTTTATCTCCCGCTTGGGAGAAAAGGCAGTACCCCTTTATCGCCTCCTCCGGCGCACCGAACACTTCGAGTGGACGGATGCCACCACGGCCGGACTCAACGAAATAAAATCCATATTGGCAACAAACCAAGTCCTGGTCGCGCCAAACATTGGCGAACCAATGCTATTATACATTGCGGCAACTCATCAAGTAGTAAGCGCGGTGCTCGTCATCGAACGAGAAGCGGACGGACACAAATTCCCCCTTCAAAGGCCGGTATACTATGTGTCCACTGTCCTTACTCCATGCAAATCACAGTACCCGCATTATCAAAAGATAGCGTACGCAGTATTTATGGCATCCTGGAAGCTGTGAAACTACTTTCAAGAGTGGTCGATAACGGTAGCCTCGGAAGTACCACTTAACGATATTATAAACAACCACGACGCGATGGGCCGGATTGCCAAATGGGCCATTGAGCTCCTCCCGTTCGACATAACTTACAAGCCACGGTGAGCTATTAAATCGCAAGTTTTGGCTGACTTCGTAGCCGAGTGGACGGAAGCCGAACTCCCTAAGGAGTATGGCACATATTCAAACTGGATCATGCACTTCGACGGCTCCAAAATGTTGGCTGGTCTGGGGGCTGGCGTCGTTTTGACGTCCCCAACAGGAGATTCAGTTCAGTACGTACTACAGATAATGTATACGGACTCCAACAACGCAGCCGAATATGAGGCCCTTCTACATGGTCTCCGGATGGCAGTATCCATGGGCATTCAACGCCTAGAGGTGCGCGGGGATTCGAACCTCGCGATATCCCAAATAAATGGAGACTTTGATGCCAAGGATCCGAAAACGGCATCTTATCGCAATGCCGTCCTAAAAATGTCAGCTTGGTTCGAGGGGCTCGAATTTCACCATGTGGCTCGGGAAAACAATCAGGCGGCGGATATCCTCGCCCGCATCGGCGCAAAACGCGACGCGGTCCCTCCCAACATATTTCTGGAAAGGCTCTTCAAGCCATCCGTAGCATGGGAAGGGGACACCGGTAACAACAGTCCGGACCCGGCCAAAATACCCGATACCGAACTCTCTGACACAATCGGAGGCCCCGCCACCGAAATAACACATTCAGCCCACGAAATAATGGCCATTATTGCCCTATGGACAGAGCCATTCCTGGCCTACCTAACTAGACAAGAACTTCTGGAGGACTAAAATGAGGCACGCTGCATAGTGCGGCGATCCAAGGCCTACAGGGTCCATGAGGGAGAATTGTACAAAAAAAGCGCTACCGGAGTCCTTCAAAGGTGCATCTCCGAAGAGGAAGGGCGGAACCTTTTGGCAGAAATTCACGCCGGACTCGGCGGTCATCACGCCGTAGCCCGGGCTCTTGTAAGCAAGGCCTTCCGTATAGGATTCTATTGGCCAACGGCCCGGGCAGATGCACAGGACTTGGTCCAACGTTGCGCCGGTTGCCAGCTCTTTGCAAATCAAAGCCACATGCCACCCACCGCCCTCCAAACAATCCCCATTACATGGCCCTTCGCGGTCTGGGGGCTTGACATGGTTGGACCCCTTAAAGGGGGAACCCATAAGAAAAAATACTTATTGGTCATGGTGGATAAATTCACCAAATGGATAGAGGCTAAACCGGTTAAAACAGCCGAATCCGTACCGGTGATAGATTTCATGTCCGGGGTTGTACACCGTTACGGTGTCCCCCACAGCATCACCACTGATAACGGCACGAACTTCACGACCGACGAGGTAAAACTCTGGTGCAGCAAAATGGGCATCAAGCTCGATTATGCTTCAGTCTATCACCCACAAACCAACGGACAAGTCGAATGAGCAAATGGTCTTATAATGAGCGGCATTAAACCCAGATTAGTGCGCTCCTTAACGGAGTCTGACACGCACTGGGTAGAGGAGCTCGACTCCGTACTCTGGGGGCTGCGGACCACGCCGAATCGTAATACCGGATATACACCGTTTTTTATGGTGTACAGCGCAGAGGCAGTCCTGCCCTGTGACATAATTCATGACTCACCTCGAGTGCGCATGTACGAAGAAAGATAAGCCGAGCTCGATCGGTAGGACAGTCTGGACACCTTGGAGGAAGAGCGCGACGTAGCCAAAGCCTGTTCCGCATTTTACCAGCAACAGGCTCGCAGATACCAAAGCAGAGAAGTACGGGCCAAAACTTATAATGTTGGCGAACTAGTTCTACGGCTGCCGGAAAAGAAAAAGAACAAGCTCAAGCCCAAATGGGAAGGTCCCTTCATTATCGACCAAGTTCTGACCGGTGGAGCGTACCAACTGCGGGATGCATCGCCTAGTCGACTCGAGCCAAACCCATGGTACGCAGCCAGGCTTCGAAGATTCTACACTTAGCACCGGACTCTATGTTAGTACCCTCCCTTTGTCCATTTTCTGCATATGCATCATCTGTCTTGTTTCCCTTTCTTTCTTTTATTTCTCTAGGCCTTCAAGGGTCACCTTGTGCCTCACTCGTACATTACAGATGCGCTAGCCGCACTCTTCATACTTGGGGGCTTCTTTCACAGAAGCTTAAGTTATTTACCTGGGCCTCACGCCCAACACATGTGTTATACTTTTGCATGTACCTTTTTTCACCATTATATGCATCGATATGACTTAAGTTTTGGCCAAGCTGGGTTTCCTGGCTCTTGTATTTATGCCCTACGTTCCCGTTAATTCAGCTAGGGCATAAGGGGAGCACCTCTACGATTGTTACCGCCGGGTCAGTCGGGCGTATACCTCAGACTGGGTGAAGCCAAAAGCTAGCGTTCTTAAGGGAATATTCGTCGGTGAACAAAAGATGACTTTTATTATCCATATCTACCCCCCAGATGATTTTTCTGCGCTTCTTATCGCAGTCCAGACATGCACTTTAGGGCATGCTTACCCAGGGAAAGGAACCCTTAACGGAACTATTCTCCCTGGAAGATGTTTCTTACTACCCAGGTAATATAACATAACTAGTTGGGCACTTGTCTGATAAAGCACTAATGACCCCTACGCCTGGTCTCCACGCATGCCCCAGTTCTTACATAACCAAGAGGGTATTCGGATACACTCCGGACTATCGGGTCCTGAGGTTGAAGCGAAAAGGTCCGCCACGACAAACAATCTACAATCCGGCTAGAAGGCATTATACATGTCACTTTAAAATTACATAGTCAATTTGACTGGTTGAATTCCTCTTCAATACCATCCAATAGGCTGTCTAGTCTACAGTCCTGTTGGGAATACTTTGTAGCCAATTCTACTTGGCCGTACACTAAGCTCATATGGATCTCCTTCCCATCAGGCCCCACAGGTCCGACTTCAGCCATGTGGTTCGGGTCAGCCTTCGTGTACCGTGTCTTCACCATTGCCCAGGCTTCCCTGGCGCCCTGACGGCAGGCCAATATCTTCCATAGTCGGAAGCGCCGCCGTGCTCCCTTTAGCTTTTCTGCAAGCTCTCCAAGGCCTTCGGGTATGGAGACGGATGGCCACAAGGCCTGGGCGACGCCTTGCATCACCTGCCGAACTCGTTCGTGCAGCTGTGAGAGCTCGGGAAGAAGGTCACCCGTTGAACTGGGCATTTCCTCGGCAGGATGACCTGTTAGCATACCTACAGACATAAATCTGTCAGCCAGCTTCCTCGCCGAACTCTTTTTCAAAGTTTGTTCAAGCACTTACTAAATATGCCGCGTCGAAGCCACCGATTTTCCTTAACAGAGTCCGACAGTTGGGCACAAACATCTTGTAGTTCCACACCCAGCTTGGTGTTGGCATCTAGGAGATCATTTTTCTCCTGCCTCACCCTCGTAAGCACGTTCTCACCGGCCTTCAGCTGGCGTAGGAGCTGCTGCTTATCCGGATTTACTCCAGTGTCATCTGCAATTTTATCGTCAGATCTGCATACACGCCGCATTCTATATGATACTTATCATTTGAAGGATATGTTACCAGAGGGGGTCTCTTTGGGCTCCCCTGCTGCGGCTAGTGCGGCCTGAAGTTGGGCTTTGCACTCTTCCAGCTCCTGGGACAGTTGAGTATTCTTTTTTGTAAGAACCTGCATAACAAATGATCCTTAAATCAGTTATCCTAACTGTTTCAAGTCTCAGGGGCTACTGATATATATAATCACCAAATTTTCTCACCCGTATGTCTTTTACATACTACTCCGTGGCTCTGGCTAGACCATTTTGAGCGGCACGAAGGTGCGCGTCTCCCGAGTTGAAGGCATCCAATGCCTCTTGGGAGAAACAAGCGTCACCAAGAACAGTCTGGCGACGCCTGTGGTTCATGGCACTTTCCACCTCGGAATTGGTGGCGGACAGTTTATCCGCATCCTCTGTCAGAGGAGCACCCGGCGCACGCCTCGTATTCGTTCCCGCCTCCGAATCCGGCCTTGGAGCCTGGCTTGTGGAGGCGCGATTGGTAGCCTCTCCAGGTATAGTCCGTCGAGCGCTCTTTTTCCTGAAAAGAAGGCATGGGCGTTAATACGCCTCTGAGAATAATGTCTTGCAATAAAGACGGCGCGCCGTACCGCTGCGCCGGTGTCTCAATCCGGACTGCGGGCCTTTTCCGCCTGCCTGGCCTCGCGGCCCCTTGTTGGCCAGTCGCCGCAGGCTCGGCTTTCTGCCTCGAGGACCTCCCCCGCAAAACACGACTGTTATACGGCAATCAAAAACACACAAGGACGGATCCCTTTTTGAAGTGCTGGGACTTCGGTCTCAGTCACCTGTGAGGCTGGAACTAGCCCAGGGTAATCGGCTGTAATGGCCACCAAAGCATTATCATTGCTCGATTGGTAAGACACCCCATCGATCAGCTCCACAGATATGTCCGGATCCTCTTGGGAGGCCGGGTCGAGGGACCATCCAGGGTCCTCGGGTTGTGGAGGGGGGTTGTTTATCTCCCTTACAGCCTGGCGTAGTTCTTGCGTAGAAATCGCTAGACTGAATACTTAACTACGGGAATATGAAATGTATGGGTGAGAAAAAGTCTCCGCTTACCCAGCTCGGAGGATTGTACATAGAGAATCTACCCTGCGGGTTGACACGAAGGAATTCCTCCTCTTCTCCCTTGTACAAAGTGGATAAGATCTTTATTAGATCAGCAGCCGATCCTGGCCCTTTGCGGCCTTGGCGGCGGCGTCATCCTCCCCGTTGAAATCCCACATGGGGTGGCCCATTGAAGCGGCTGCACCCCCCGCATAATACATATGGCCATGACCTAGATCATGGTCAATCCGGATCGAGCTAAAAAACTTATCCGGCTCATCAGATAAAGAACGTCCCTGTCATCTTCTTCATGGGAGCTCCATGGACGCCAGCTCCGACGCTTCTTCAAAGGGGCGTTGTCAAACTCAGGAAGGCCGATTCTAATAGGATCTGGGAGGGGGGCATCTTCTATATAAAACCATTCTAAAGTCCAGTCTTCGAATGTCTTCTTTGGGGTTCCAGACAGGCATCCGGTCCCGGCAATACGCCACACTTCGGCTCCGCCCACTTGATATATTGACCCCTTCTGAGAACGGGGCACAAGGCAGAACAGCTTCCTCCATAGAGCGAAATGAGCCTCACAGCCCAAAAACAACTCGCAAAGGGCTACGAATCCCGCGATATGCAGCATGGAGGCAGGCGTAAGGTTATGCAACTGGAGGCTGTAGAACTCCAGGAGCCCCCGGAGAAACAGATGAATTGGAAATCCGATCCCTCTTACCAAATAAGGGACAAGGCATACCCGCTCTCCCTTGGAGGGATTGGGAAGGCTCTCCGCTTGCTCTCCACCATTATAGGTGGCAAGCCCGGCTCGAACTGGGACCATGTATGCTGGGGGAAGAAATCCCTTGGTCTGAAGCATCACTAATTTACTGTGCGGGACGGAACATCTCTCCCAATATCCAGGCTTGGGGCTAGGGGAGCGAGAGGAGGAGCTGCGTCGACCGGCCATGATGGAATGGATCTCTGTCGAATGCGCTCCGATGAAGGCTCGCCGAGGGAGGATGGTGTGATTTGGATCTGAATCCTCGTCTTTTTAATAGGAAGCTCATTCACACAGCTAGGGGGTAAATGTAAAAACACCCTGGCTCTTCACATTCGCTCGACACGTGGAAAGTGGCCATTATTGGGCGTGGAAGCCAAGGAGTGCAGCATTCACAAAAGGCCGGACACTATTTCGACAGGTACACGGAATTTGGAGAGGAACCCGCCTTGCAATGCCGAAGACAATACTGCGCGCCGGACTCATCGTCATTGAAGCCTGGTTCAGGGGCTACTGAGGGAGTCCTGGATTAGGGGGTCTCCGGACAGCCGGACTATATCCTTTGGTCGGATTGTTAGACTATGAAGATACAAGATTGAAGACTTCGTCTCGTGTCCGGATGGGACTCTACTTGGCGTGGAAAGCAAGCTAGGCAATACGGATATGGATATCTTCTCCTTTGTAACCGACCTTGTGTAACCCTAACCCTCTCCGGTGTCTATATAAACCGAAGGGTTTTAGTCCGTAGAACAACAATCATAATATACAATCATACCATAGGCTAGCTTCTAGGGTTTAGCCTCTCTGATCTCGTGGTACATCTACTCTTGTACTACCCATATCATCAATATCAATCAAGCAGGACGTAGGGTTTTACCTCCATCAAGAGGGCCCGAACCTGGGTAAAACATCGTGTCCCCTGCCTCATGTTACCATCCGTCCTAGACGCACAGTTCGGGACCCCCTACCCGAGATCCGCCGGTTTTGACACCGACAAAGGCGTTACTCCATTCTTATGAACTTAATACTCTAGATGCATGTTGGATAGTGGTCGATGTGTGGAGTAATAGTAGTAGATGCAGGCAGGAGTCGGTCTACTTTACACGTACGTGATGCCTATATTCATGATCATTGCCTTAGATATCGTCATAATTATGCGCTTTTCTATCAATTGCTCGACGGTAATTTGTTTACCCATCATATGTTTTCTTTCAAGAGAGAATCCTCTGGTGAAACCTATGGCCCCCGGGTCTATTTTCCATCATATATTTTTAGATCTATAAACCAAAAAACCCAAAAATACCTTGCTGCAGTTTGTTTATATTTACTTTAGTTGTTGGGGAATGCAGTAATTTCAAAAAAAATCCTACGCACACGCAAGATCTATCATGGTGATGCATAGCAACGAGAGGGGAAGAGCGTTGTCCACGTACCCTCATAGACCGTAAGCGGAAGCGTTATGACAACGCGGTTGATGTAGTCATACGTCTTCATGATCCGAATGATCCTAGTACTGAAAGTACGGCACCTCCGCGATCTGCACACGTTCGGCTCGGTGACGTCCCATGAACTCTCGATCTAGCTAAGTGTCGAGGGAGAGCTTCGTCAGCAATAGCAACAAACTAAACAATCATCGTGCTAAGCTAACGGATGGGTCAAGTCAATCACATCATTCTCCAATGATGTGATCCCGTTAATCAAATGACAACTCATGTCTATGGTCAGGAAACATAACCATCATTGATTCAACGAGCTAGTCAAGTAGAGGCATACTAGTGACACTCTGTTTGTCTATGTATTCACACATGTACTAAGTTTCCGGTTAATACAATTCTAGCATGAATAATAAACATTTATCATGATATAAGGAAATATAAATAACAACTTTATTATTGCCTCTAGGGCATATTTCCTTCATTAGTTTGCCTTTTATTTATCTTTTATACCTATCTCTTTTAGATCTCACTCTTGTTCGTGACCGTGAAGGGATTGACAACCCCTTTTTCGCATTGTGTGGAAGTGTTTGTTAGTTTGTGTAGGTGCATATATTGGAGACTTGCTTGTGCCTCCTACTGGATTGATACCTTGGTTCTTAACCGAGGGAAATACTTATCTCTACTTTGTTGCATCACCCTTTCCTCTTCAAGGGAAAAATCAACGCAAGCTCAAGAAGTAGTAGGAAGAATTTCTGGCGCCGTTGCCAGCGAGGTTCTACATCAAGCCTGCCAAGTACCCATCATAAACTCTCATCTCTTGCACTTACATTATTTGCCTTTTTCCTCTCGTTTTCCTCTTCCCCACTTCTAAAACGTTTTCAGAAAAATACAAAAATATTTTCCTTTTTATTCTCCTTCTTTCGTTCGTCTTTTTGTTTGCCCTTATGTCTTGCTTAGTTCGTTTGCTTGTTTGCTTGGTATAATTGCGTGTTTATTGAAAATCAGGAACCAAAAAGTTTATGGATCCTCATCCACTTGCTAATCTTTTTAAAGGATCCAATTATGATGAACCAATTGCTAGTGAGTTGAGTGCACTAGATTATCTTTATGGAGTTTTGCTTGAAATTCGTGAATCTGAAAATTGTGATGAAATTTATGAAGTGATTCGCGATAGCTCCTTGAATGAAAAGCATGATTGCAATGATGTTATTATAAATTCTATTAATTTCAATTATGCTAATAATATGTAAAACTCTAAGCTTGGGGATGCTAATTTTGCTATGTCCATTACTTGTTGTAATGATCATGATTGGGGTGATTCTTCTTATGACCTTGAAAATTTATTTAAGCCTCGTGATGAATATGTTTGCAATAATATTGAAAGTGGGTTTGGAAGAGTTTCAACTTTAGGAAATAATTATCCCACTACTTTGGAGTATGATCAATCTTATGAATTTTTTTATAAAAGTGGGTTTGGAGAAGTCATGACTTTATTTGATGATAATCCCACTATTTTGGAAGAGTGTCAACTTTGCATGCATGTGGATCATGAAGAGAATATTTTATGTGATAGTTATATGGTTGAATTTGATTAGGATCCTACATGTAATTATTATGAGAGAGGAAAATATGGTTGTAGAAATTTTCATGTTACTAAATTAGCTCTCGTTATGTTGAGATTGCTATTGTTTCTTTCTTTTTCCTTGCATATGCTAGTTTTTACTTGCCTTCATAATTTGTTTGCTTATATAATGCCTTTGCATAGGAAGTATGTTAGACTTAAAATTGTTTTTCACATGCTACATGATGCTCACTGTGTGTTTCAATTGATATCTTTCATGTGAGCATCATTGAATTTATCAATGCCTAGCTAAAAGGCTTTAAAGAAAAACACTTGTTGGGAGACAACCCAATAATGTTATTTTCTGTTTTTATGAAAATACACATCATTACCTTTGTAGTAATTGTGTTTTGGCTTTTTATTTAGTGTTTGAGCCAAGCAAGACCTTTGGGGTGGTCTATGGTGATAGTTGATTTGATCTTGCTGAAAAACAGAAACTTTTGCGCTCCTGCCAGAATTTTAAAAAATCACAGGAGTGTGCTATTGGTCTGAATTTTTTACAAAATATTGATATACATATTTCCCAGATTGGCCTAATTTTTCAGAATTTTTCGAGTTACAGAAGTATACTAAGTTTTCAGATTGCTACAGACTGTTCTATTTTTGAGAGATTTTTTTCTATGTGTTGTTTGCTTATTTTGGTGAATCTATGGGTATTATCGGGGGGTATGAACCATGGAGAAGTTGGAATACAGTAGATATTACACCAATATAAATTTATAATGAGTTCACAATAGTACCTAAAGTGGTGATTTATTTTATTATACTAACGAATCTTACGAGTTTTCTGTTGAGTTTTGTGTTGTGAAGTTTTCAAGTTTTGGGTAAAGATGCGATGGACTATGGAATAAGGAGTGGAAATAGCCTAAGCTTGGGGATGCCCAAGGCACCCCAGGTAATATTCAAGGGCAACCAAGCATCTAAGATTGGGGATGCCCCAGATGGCATCCCCTCTTTCGTCTTCAATCAATCAGTAAATTTACTTGAGGCTATATTTTTATTCACCGCATGATATGTGTTTTCCTTGGAGCTTCTTGTATGATATGAGTCTTTGCTTTTTAGTTTGCCACAATCATCCTTGTTGTACACACATTTTGAGAGGGACACGCTTTAGTCGTGAATTTATTAGAATGCTATGTGCTTCACTTATATCTTTTGAGCTAGGCAGTTGCTCTAGTGCTTCACTTATATATTTTTAAAGCACGGTGGTGGATTTATTTTATATAAATTGTTGAACTCTCATGCTTCACTTATATTACTTTGAGAGTCTTAAAAAGCATGGTAATTTGCTTAGGTTATGAATTTAGTCCTAATATGATGGGCATCCAAGAGGGATATAATAAAAACTTTCATATAAGAGCATTGAATATATGCGAAGTTTGATTCCTTGCATATTGTTTTGAGATATAAAGATGGTGATATTAGAGTCATGCTAGTGAGTAATTGTGGATTCGTAGAAATACTTGTGTTAAAGTTTGTGATTCATGCAGCATGCACGTATGCTGAACCGTTATGTGATGAATTCGGAGCATGATTTATTATTTGATTGTCTTCCTTACGAGTGGTGGTCGGGGACGAGCGATGGTCTTTTCCTACCAATCTATCCCCCTAGGAGCATGCGTGTAGTACTTTGTTTCGATGACTAATATTTTTTTGCAGTAAGTATGTGATTTCTTTATGACTAATGTTGAGTCCATGGATTATACGCACTCTCACCCTTCCACCATTGCTAGCCTCTCTAGTACCGCGCAACTTCCGTCGGTGCATTAAACCCACCATATACCATTCCTCAAAATAGCCACCATACCTACCTATTATGGCATTTCTATAGCCATTCCGAGATATATTGCGATGCAACTTCCATCATTTCGTCATATCTTTGTTATAGTATCGAGTTGTAATTCTTGAGTTGTAAGTAAATAAAAGTGTGATGATCATCATTATTAGAGCATTGTCTCATGTGAGGAAAGGGTGATGGAAGCTATGATTCCCTCACAAGTTGGGATGAGTCTCTGAACTTTAATAAAAATAAAAGAGGCCAAAGAAGCCAAAAAAGAGGCCATAGAAGCCCAAACAAAAAAACGAGAAAAGAAAAAAATGAGAGAAGGGACAATGTTACTATCCTTTTCCACACTTGTGCTTCGAAATAGCACCATGTTCTTCATGATAGAGAGTCTCCTATTTTGTCACTTTCATATACTAGTGGCAATTTTTCAGTATAGAACTTGGCTTGTATATTACAATGATGGGCTTCCTTAAATTGCCCTTGGTCTTCATGAGCAAGCAAGTTGGATGCACACCCACATAGTTTCTTTTTGAGCTTTCATACACTTATAGCTCTGGTGCATCCATTGCATGGCAATCCCTACTCACTCACATTGATATCTATTGATGGGCATCTCCATAGCCCGCTAATACACCTAGTTGATGTGAGACTTTCTCCTTCTTCTTTGTCTTCTCCACAACCACCATATTCTATTCCACCTATAGTGTTATATCCATGGCTCACGCTCATGTATTGCGTGAAAGTTGAAAAAGTTTGAGAACACTAAAAGTATTAAACAATTGCTTGTCTTATCATCGGGGTTGTGCATGATAAAAGACTTTGTGTGATGAAGATGGAGCATAGCCAGACTATATGATTTTGTAGGGATAACTTTCTTTGGCCATGATATTTTGAGAAGACATGATTGCTTTATTAGTATGCTTGAAGTATTATTGTTTTTATGTCAATATTAAACTTTTGTTTTGAATCTTAGGGATCTGAACAGTCATGCCACAATAAAGAATATTGCATTGATAAATATGTTAGGTAGCATTCCACATCAAAAATTCTGTTTTTATCATTTACCTACTCGAGGACGAGCAGGAATTAATTGCCCAACAGTAATTTGTTTACCTATGTGTGCTATTTTCTCGAGAGAAACCTCTAGTGAGAACTATGGCCCTCGGGTCTATTTTCTATCATATATTAAAACCAAAAATACCTTGCTACAATTTTATTTATTTTATTTTGTATTTTTGTCAGATCTATCTATCAAAAACTATATCTTTTAATTTTGCTCGTAACTGTTGAGGGATTGATAACCCCTCTACGCGTTGGGTTGCAAGTATTTGTTGTTTGTGTGTAGGTGATGTTTACATAGTGTTGCTTGGTTCTCCTACTATATTGATAACCTTGGTTTCATAACTGAGGGAAATACTTATCTCTATACTGCATCATCCTCTCCTCTTCGGGGAAATCCCAACGCAGCTCACAAGTAGCAATCGACGATAGTGATGTCGGGCCCATCTGACGGATGAACTCTTCGTCCGTCAGAGCCGCCTCAGCGAGGAGGCGCGACCGCTGCTCCGGCTGTTGCTGCGGCTTCTGGTCCTCCTCATCGCCAGAGGAGATGACGATCGATACATCTCTAACATATCGACTTTTCCGAACACTTTTGATCTTGTTTCGGACTCTAATTTGCATGATTTAAATGAAGCTAACCTGTACTGGCGCTATTTTAAGAAAAATTACTTTGGTGTTGTTTTTGTGCAGAAATAAAAAATTCTTGAAATTGGACGAATTTTACGAAGAATTATAGTTTTGATAGCAGCAGTAAGAGTAGCAATAGTAACAGTAAAGGTAGCAATAAAAGTTGTGTAGCAGCTGTAACAACGGTAGCAATCCTAGTAACTTAGCAAAGATTGAAGGAAATATGCCCTAGAGGCAATGATAAAGTTGTTATTTATATTTCCTTATATCATGATAAATGTTTATTATTCATGCTAGAATTTTATTAACTGGAAACTTAGTGCATGTGTGAATACATAGACAAACAGAGTGTCACTAGTATGCCTCTACTTGACTAGCTCGTTAATCAAAGATGGTTAAGTTTCCTAGCCATGGACAAGAGTTGTCATTTGATGAACGGGATCACATCATTAGAGAATGATGTGATTGACTTGACCCATCCGTTAGCTTAGCACTATGATCGTTTAGTTTATTGCTATTGCTTTCTTCATAACTTATACATGTTCCTATGACTATGAGATTATGCAACTCCCGAATACCGTAGGAACACTTAGTGTGCTATCAAACGTCACAATGTAACTGGGTGATTATAAAGATGCTCTACAGGTGTCTCCGATGGTGTTTGTTGAGTTGGCATAGATCGAGATTAGGATTTGTCACTCTGATTGTCGGAGAGGTATCTCCGGGCCCTCTTGGTAATGCACATCACTATAAGCCTTGCAAGCAATGTGACTAATGAGTTAGTTATGGGATGATGCATTATGGAATGAGTAAAGATACTTGCTGGTAACGAGATTGAACTAGGTATTGAGATACTGACGATCGAATCTCGGGTAAGTAACATACCGATGACAAAGGGAACAACGTATGTTGTTATGCGGTTTGACCGATAAAGATCTTCGTATAATATGTAGGAACCAATATGAGCATCCAAGTTCCGCTATTGGTTATTGACCGGAGATGAGTCTCGGTCATGTCTACATAGTTCTCGAACCCGTAGGGTCCGCACGCTTAACGTTTGATGACGATCGGTATTACAAGTTGATTGTTTAGCCGTGTGCGGTGCCCCCCTCCATAGAATTCCACCTTGATCATATTGTTGTAGTGCTTAGGTGAATCCCTGCATCGTAACTTCATCATCACCGTCATCACGCCGTCATGCTGACGAAACTCTCCCTCGGCCTTAACTGGATCAAGAGTACGAGGGACGTCACCGAGCTGAACGTGTGCAGATCGCGGAGGTGCCGTGCGTTCAGTACTTGAATCGGTTGGATCGCAAAGACGTTCGACTACATCAACCGCGTTACTAAACGCTTCCACTTTCGGTCTACGAGGGTACGTGGACACACTCCCCCCGCTCGTTGCTATGGATCACCTAGATGGATCTTGCGTGTTTGTAGGAAAATTTTGAAATACTATGTTCCCCAACAGTGGCATCTGAGCCAGGTCTATGCTTAGATGTTATATGCACGAGTAGAACACAAATGAGTTGTGGGCGTGGGTATATACATATTGCTTGCCATCACTAATTGATTCTTGATTCAGCGGTATTGTTGGATGAAGCGGCTCAGACCGACATTACGTGTACGCTTACACGAGACTGGTTCTACTGACGTTCTTCGCACACAGGCGGCTAATGGGTGTTTGTTTCTCCAACTTTAGTTGAATCGGTTTCAATGAACAGGGTTCTTTCTGAATATCAAAAATCAATCACTATACTATGTTGTGGTTTTGATGCGCAGGTAAGAACGGTTCTTGCTAAAAGCCCGTAGCAGCCACATAAAACTTGCAACAAACAAAGTAGAGGACATCTAACTTGTTTTTGCAGGGCATGTTGTGATGTGATATGGTCAAGATGTGATTATATAAATTGTTGTATGAGATGATCATGTTTTGTAACACAGTTATCGGCAACCGGCAAGAGCCATATGGTTGTTGCTTTATTGTATGAAATGCAATTGCCATGTAACTGCTTTACTTTATCACTAAGCGGTAGCGATAGTCATGGAAGCAATAGTTGGCGAGACGACAACGATGCTTCGATGGAGATCAAGGTGTCAAGCCGGTGACGATGGTGATCATGACGGTGCTTTGGAGATGGAGATCAAAAGGCACAAGATGATGATGGCCATATCATATCACTTATTTGATTGCATGTGATGTTTATCCTTTATGCCTCTTATTTTGCTTAGTTCGGCGGTAGCATTATAAGATGATCTCTCACTAAATTTCAAGGTACAAGTGTTCTCCCTGAGTATGCACCGTTGCTATAGTTCATTGTGCTGAGACACCACGTGATGATCGGGTGTGATAAGTTCTACGTTCACATACAACGGGTGCAAGCCAGTTTTGCACACGCAGAATACTCGGGTTAAACTTGACGAGCCTAGCATATGCAGATATGGCCTCGGAACACTAAGACCGAAAGGTCGAGTGTGAATCATATAGTAGATATGATCAACATAGTGATGTTCACCATTGAAAACTACTCCATCTCATGTGATGATCGAACATGGTTTAGTTGATATGGATCACGTGATCACTTAGATGATTAGAGGGATGTCTATCTAGGTGGGAGTTCTTAAGTAATATGATTAATTGAACTTCAATTTATCATGAACTTAGTACTTGATAGTATTTTGCATGTCTATGTTGTTGTGGATAAATGGCCCGTGTTTTTGTTCCGTTGAATTTTAATGCATTCCTTGAGAAAGCTAAGTTCAAAGATGATGGTAGCAATTACACGGGCTGGGTCCATAACTTGAGGATTATCCTCATTGCTGCATAGAAGAATTACGTCCTGGAAGCACCGATGGGTGCCAAACCCGCTGCAGGAGCAACGCCAGATGTTATGAACACCTGGCAGAGCAAAGCTGATGACTACTCGATAGTTCAGTGTCACATGCTTTACGGCTTAGAACCGAGACTTCAACGTCGTTTTGAATGTCATGGAGCATATGAGATGTTCCAGGATTTGAAGTTAATATTTCAAGCAAATGCTCGGATTGAGATATATGAAGTCTTCAATAAGTTATATAGCTGCAAAATGGAGGAGAATAGTTCTGTCAGTGAGCATATACTCAGAATGTCTGGGTACCACAATCACTTGACTCAGCTGGGAGTTAATCTTCTAGTTGATAGTGTCATTGACAGAGTTCTTCAATCACTGCCACCAAGCTACAAGAGCTTCATGATGAACTATAATATGAAAGGGATGGATAAGACAATTCCCGAGCTCTTCGCAATTCTAAAGGCTACGGAGGTGGAAATCAAGAAGGAGCATCAAGTGTTGATGGTCAACAAGACCACCAGTTTCAAGAAAAAGGGTAAAGGGAAGAAGGGGAACTTCAAGAAGAATGGCAAACAAGTTGCTGCTCAAGTGAAGAAGCCCAAGTCTGGACCTAAGCCTGAGACTGAGTGCTTCTACTGCAAAGGGACTGGTCATTGGAAGCGGAACTGGCCCAAGTATTTGGCGGAGAAGAAGGATGTCAAAGTGAAAGGTATATTTGATATACATGTTATTGATGTGTACCTTACTAATGCTCGCAGTAGCACCTGGGGATTTGATACTGGTTCTGTTGCTAATATTTGCAACTCAAAACAGGGGCTATGGATTAAGCGAAGATTGGCTAAGGACGAGGTGACGATGCGCGTGGGAAATTGTTCCAAAGTCGATGTGATCGCCGTCGGCACGCTACCTCTACATCTACCTTCGGGATTAGTTTTAGACCTGAATAATTGTTATTTGGTGCCAGCGTTAAGCATGAACATTATATCTGGATCTTGTTTGATGCGAGACGGTTATTCATTTAAATCAGAGAATGATGGTTGTTCATTTATATGAATAATATATTTTATGGTCATGCACCCTTGATGAGTGGTCTATTTTTACTAAATCTTGATAGCAGTGATACACATGTTCATAGTATTGAAGCCAAAAGATATAAGTTTAATAATAATAGTGCAACTTATTTGTGGCACTGCCGTTTAGGTCATATTGGTGTAAAGCGCATGAAAAACTCCATGCTGATGGTCTTTTGGAATCACTTGATTATGAATCACTTGATGCTTGCGAACCATGCTTCATGGACAAGATGACTAAGACTCCATTCTCCGGAACAATGGAGCGAGCAACAGACTTGTTGGAAATAATACATACTGATGTATGTGGTCCGATGAGTGTTGATGCTCGCGGCGGGTATCGTTATTTTCTGACCTTCACAGATGATTTGAGCAGATATGGGTATATCTACTTGATGAAACATAAGTCTGAAACATTTGAAAAGATCAGAGAATTTCAGAGTGAAGTGGAAAATCATCGTAACAAGAAAATAAATTTTCTACGATCTGATCGTGGAGGAGAATATTTGAGTTATGAGTTTGGTCTTCATTTGAAACAATGCGGAATAGTTTCGCAACTCACGCCACCTGGAACACCACAGCGTAATGGTGTGTCCAAACGTCGTAACCGCACTTTATTAGATATGGTGCGATATGATGTCTCTTACTGATTTACCGCTATCGTTTCGGGGTTATGCTTTAGAGACGGCTGCATTCACGTTAAATAGGGCACCATCGAAATCCGTTGAGACGTCACCTTATGAATTGTGGTTTGGCAAGAAACCCAAGTTGTCGTTTCTTAAAGTTTGGGGTTGCAATGCTTATGTGAAAAAGCTTCAACCTGATAAGCTCGAACCCAAATCGGAGAAATGTGTCTTCATAGGATATCCAAAGGAAACTATTGGATACACCTTCTATCACAGATCCGAAGGCAAGACTTTTGTTGCTAAATTCGGAAACTTTCTAGAGAAAGAGTTTCTCTCGAAAGAAGTGAGTGGGAGGAAAGTAGAACTTGATGAGGTAACTGTACCTGCTCCCTTATTGGAAAGTAGTACATCACAGAAACCAGTTTCTGTGACATCTACACCAATTAGTGAGGAAGCTAATGATGATGATCATGAAACTTCAGAACAAGATACTACGGAACCTCGTAGATCAACCAGAGTAAGATCCGCACCAGAGTGGTACGGTAATCCTGTTCTGGAAGTCATGCTACTAGATCATGATGAACCTACGAACTATGGAGAAGCGATGGTGAGCCCAGATTCCGCAAAATGGCTTGAAGCCATGAAATCTGAGATGGGATCCATGTATGAGAACAAAGTGTGGACTTTGGTTGACTTGCCCAAAGATCGGCAAGCAATTGAGAATAAATGGATCTTCAAGAAGAAGACTGACGCTGACGGTAATGTTACTGTCTACAAAGCTCGACTTGTCGCAAAAGGTTTTCGACAAGTTCAAGGGATTGACTACGATGAGACCTTCTCACCTGTAGCGATGCTTAAGTCTGTCCGAATCATGTTAATAATTGCCGCATTTTATGATTATGAAATTTGGCAGATGGATGTCAAAACTGCATTCCTGAATGGATTTCTGGAAGAAGAGTTGTATATGATGCAACCGGAAGGTTTTGTCGATCCAAAGGGAGCTACCAAAGTGTGCAAGCTCCAGCGATCCATTTATGGACTGGTGCAAGCCTCTCGGAGTTGGAATAAACGCTTTGATAGTGTGATCAAAGCATTTGGTTTTGTACAGACTTTTAGAGAAGCCTGTATTTACAAGAAAGTGAGTGGGAGCTCTGTAGCATTTCTGATATTATATGTAGATGGCATATTACTAATCGGAAATGATATAGAATTTCTGGATAGCATAAAGGGATACTTGAATAAGAGTTTTTCAATGAAAGACCTCGGTGAAGCTGCTTACATATTGGGCATTAAGATCTATAGAGATAGATCAAGACGCTTAATTGGAATTTCACAAAGCACATGCCTTGACAAAATTTTGAAGAAGTTCAAAATGGATCAAGCAAAGAAAGGATTCTTGCCTGTGTTACAAGGTGTGAAATTGAGTAAGACTCAATGCCCGACCAATGCAGAAGATAGAGAGAAAATGAAAGATGTTCCCTATGCTTCAGCCATAGGCTCTATCATGTATGCAATGCTGTGTACCAGACCTGATGTGTGTCTTTCTATAAGTCTATAAGGGAGGTACCAAAGTAATCCAGGAATGGATCACTAGACAGCGGTCAAGAACATCCTGAAATACCTGAAAAGGACTAAGGATATGTTTCTCATATATGGAGGTGACAAAGAGCTCATCATAAATGGTTACGTTGATGCAAGCTTTGACACTGATCCGGACGATTCTAAATCGCAAACCGGATACGTGTTTACATTAAACGGTGGAGCTGTCAATTGGTGCAATTCCAAGCAAAGCGTCGTGGCGGGATCTACGTGTGAAGCGGAGTACATAGCTGCTTCGGAAGTGGCAAATGAAGGAGTCTGGATGAAGGAGTTCATATCCGATCTAGGTGTCATACCTAGTGCATCAGGTCCAATGAAAATCTTTTGTGACAATACTGGTGCAATTGCCTTGGCAAAGGAATCCAGATTTCACAAGAGAACCAAGCACATCAAGAGACGCTTCAATTCCATCCGCGACCAACTCAAGGAGGGAGACATAGAGATTTGCAAGATACATAGGGATTTGAATGTTGCAGATCCATTGACTAAGCCTCTCTCACGAGCAAAACATGATCAACACCAAGACTCCATGGGTGTTGGAATCATTACAATGTAATCTAGATTATTGACTCTAGTGCAAGTGGGAGACTGAAGGAAATATGCCCTAGAGGCAATAATAAAGTTGTTATTTATATTTATTTATATCATGGTAAATGTTTATTATTCATGCTATAATTCTATTAACCGGAAAATTAGTACATGTGTGAATACATAGACAAACAGAGTGTCACTAGTATGCCTCTACTTGACTAGCTCGTTAATCAAAGATGGTTAAGTTTCCTAGCCATGGACAAGAGTTGTCATTTGATGAATGGGGTCACATCATTAGAGAATGATGTGATTGACTTGACCCATCTGTTATCTTAGCACCATGATCGTTTAGTTTATTGCTATTGCTTTCTTCATAACTTATACATGTTCATATGACTATGAGATTATGCAACTCCCAAATACCAGAGGAACACTTAGTGTGCTATCAAACGTCACAACGTAACTGGGTGATTATAAAGATGCTCTACAGGTGTCTCTGATGGTGTTTGTTGAGTTGGCATAGATCGAGATTAGGATTTGTCACTCCGATTTTCGGAGAGGTGTCTCTGGGCCCTCTCGGTAATGCACATCACTATAAGCCTTGCAAGCAATGTGACTAATGAGTTAGTTACGGGATGATGCATTATGGAACGAGTAAAGAGACTTGCCGGTAATGAGATTAAACTAGGTATTGAGATACTGACAATCGAATCTCGGGCAAGTAACATACCGATGACAAAGGGAACAACGTATGTTGTTATGCGGTTTGATCGATAAAGATCTTCGTAGAATATGTAGGAACCAATATGAGCATCCAGGTTCCGCTATTGGTTATTGATCGGAGATGAGTCTTGGTCATGTCTACATAGTTCTCGAACCCGTAGGGTCCGCATGCTTAACGTTCGATAACGATCGGTATTACGAGTTGATTGTTTAGCCGTGTGCGGTGCCGCCCTCCACAGAATTCCACCTCGGTCATATCATTGTAGTGCTTAGGAGAAGCCCTGCGTAGGTAACTTCATCATCACCGTCATCACGTCGTCGTGCTGACGAAACTCTCCCTCGGCCTCAACTAGATCAAGAGTACGAGGGACGTCACCGAGCTGAACGTGTGCAGATCACGGAGGTGCCGTGCGTTCGGTACTTGAATCGGTTGGATCGCGAAGACGTTCGACTACATCAACTGTGTTACTAAACGCTTTCGCTTTCGGTCTACGAGGGTACGTGGGCACACTCTCCCCGCTCATTGCTATGCATCACCTAGATGGATCTTGCATGTGCGTAGGAAATTTTTGAAATACTATGTTTCCCAACAAAGATAATATGAGCAAAGCATAGGCATGGAGTAGCGATGGATATTTTTTATGACATTCATCATGTAACAGTCACAACCTATAGCGATACACAATAGATCCAATTCATCAATCATATATAGGCATGTATTCTATATATAGTCATACATGCTTATAATAAGAACTTGCATAACATCTTTTGACCTACCCTCCCATGGTAGTGGGGTCCTAATGGAAATATAAGGGGCATTAATGCGCTCCTTTTAATAGAGAACCGGAACAAAAGCATTAACACATGGTGAATACATGAACACCTCAAATTACAGTCATCCCTGGAGAGTATCCCAATTATTCCATCTTGGGGTCTACAGTTGAGAACAATAACAGGTTTATACAACTTGCAGATAGGATCAATAACTCAAATATATTCATGAAAACATAATAGGTCCACATATGAAATCATGGCACTCGGGTCCTGGTGACAAGCATTAAGCATAGAAAAGTCATAACAACATCAATCTCAGGACATAGTGGATACCAAATTGACTCATTTACATGACAAATCTCATCCATCTCCAATCATATACTGTGCTACTAATATTTTGTTGCAGAGAAACAACTTCTCAGGTGTGGTTGAATTGACAACTCAGCTGCTTCGGTTTATAAATATTCTTTGGGTCCCCTTGTGTCGAATCAATAAATTTGGTTGGAATACTACCCTCGAAGACTGTATCGATCCCCTATACTTGCGGGTCATCAACGATCTCCTCCTTACCAGAGTAGCGGGCTACCATGGATGCCGAGAGTCACGGAGAGCGACGGCAGCAACACTGATACGTCCATTTTGCATCATGTTTTGCTATTGTTATTTATATTGTTTTGACCTTTATTTCATTTTATGATGCAATTCTAATGTCTTTTCTCTCATAATGTGCAAGATTTATATGAAGAGGGAGATTGCAGGCAGCTAGAATTCTGGACCCAAAAGAGACACAATAGAGATGGCTATCTCCAGAGCTCCAAATGACTTGAAATTTCATGGATAATTACTTTAGAATATATATAAAAATACCGAAAGAAAGAAGTACTAGAGGGGGGCAGCCATGGGCCCACAAGGCAATAGGGTGCGCCCTAATGCCTTGTGGGGCCCAGAGAGGCCCTTCGGTGCCCCCGTTCTTCTATATGAGGTCATTTTCCCTAGAAAAACAATAGAAGAACACTTTCGAGACTAAGCACCGTTGTCTCGAGGCGGAGCCCGGGAAGGAGTACTTTTGCTCTTCGGCGGAGCGATTTCGTCGGGGAAACTTCCCTCCAAGCGGGGGGGTTGAAGTCATCATCATCACCAATGATCCTCTCATCATGGAGGACTCATCTCCATCAACTTCTTCACCGGCACCATCTAATCTCAAACCCTAGTTCATATCTTGTATGCAATCTTTGTCTCAAAACATCATACTGGTAACTGTGGGTTGCTAGTAGTGTTTATTACATTTTGTAGTTGATGGTAGTTGGTTTATTTGGTGGAAGATCATAATTTTAGATCCTTAATCATATAGTATACTTCTCTGATCTTGAACATGAATATGATTTGTGAGTAGTTCCGTTTATTTTTTAGGACATGGGAGAAGTCTTGTTATAAGTAATCATGTTAAGTTGGTATTCGCTCAATAAATATTTTGATGATATGTATGTTGTTCTTTCTCTAGTGGTGTTGTGTGAACGTCGAATGCATGACACTTCACCATGTTTGGGCCTAGGGGAAAGCATTGGGGAGTAGTAATTAGATGATGACTTGCGAGAGTGATAGAAGCTTAAACCCTAGTTTATTCTCTATTCCGTAAAGGGCTGATTTGGATCCATATGTTTCATGCTATGGTTAGATTTATCTTAATTCTTCTTTCATAGTTGCGGATGCTTGCGAGAGGGGGCAATCATAAGTGGGTTGCCTGCTCAAGTAAGAGGAGTACCCTAGCATTAGGCCACCCACATATCAAATTATCAAATTAGTGAACGCAAATCAACTAAACATGATGAAAGTTAACCAGACAATATTCCCATGTGTCGTCGAGAATGCTTTGCTCACTATAAAAAGTACTTTCAGTTTTTCCTTTGCTATAAAAAGGATTGGTCCACCTTGTTGCACCTACGTTACTATTATTACTTGCTACTTGTTACGAATTATCTTGCTATCAAACTATTTATTACTACTATTTACAACACTTGCAGAGAATACCTTATTGAAAACCGCTTGTTAATTCCTTCTGCTCCTCGTTGAGTTCAACACTCTTACTTATCGAAAGGACTACAATTATCCCATTTACTTGTGTGTCATCAGGCGCTAAGATCCGTCTGATGATGAACTACCGCATCCGCCTGCCGGTGCGGAGCACCAATACTTCGACATTGACGTTGGAGTTGGAGGGGCTCAGAAAGGAGGAAGAGGGGCTCAGAGAGGAGGAGGAGGGGCTCGGTGTGGATTTGCATCCTTGGTACGTGGCTTAAATAGTTGCGCCCAAGGTGAGGCGAATGGGTGGTTGACCTGCTTTAATGCGGCGCAACAGTGGGAGCTGATTTCTCAGGACGCGGCGACGCCCGAGCGGTCGCATCCGTCAGCACCGCCTTCATGTCCGGTCGCGTCGCTCGGCATATATGCCGGCCACTGCATGCTCTGGGCCGACTTGAATGCGGCACGGGCGTTGGATGGAAAGCGCGGGAGAGGCGGGTGGGTCATTCGGGTGGGCCAAGGCGGTCAAAGGCAGACATGGCAGCGGTCTGGATGCATGTAAACACCCCCACCCACTTTGTCTCGGTTTTGCAAGGAAAAGTGTGTCCGGACCGCTCGGCGGATCGATACAGTCCTGTGTTGGATGGAAAAACATGTCCGGACGTATGCGGCCGATTTGAGGGCCGACGTTGGAGATGCCTTGGCCACGGTCCACGGACAAAGCAGCTATATTGTACACCAAAAAGAAGATATCTATAAAGTGACCATATCTAGCAGCATCTCGGTACATCATCTTGGTAGTTCCCTCTAGCTCCAGGTGTATGGCCTCATTGGCGCCGCTGCCAGTCCGCCCCCACCTTCGATGGCATTTGGGACGTGGAGGTGCGGAGGACGTTGGGCACCACTAGAGGAGGGGGCTCTCGTTCTTGTTGAGTTTAGCATCTTAGTTGGGGCTGTGTGGCGGTAGTTATGTCCCTCGGTAGGAATAATGTCTCTCACGTTTGATCTACGTCCCGATAGTATGTTTAGTGTCATCGGAGGATGTGTGAAGGTGTGTTTCTGTCAGATCTTGCAGGATTCAATCGATGCTAGTTTTTGGTGGATTGGTCTGAAACCGCTCTTCATTCGTTTTCAATCATGTGGTTATAACTTTGATCCTCCGTTATATGACTCTCTTCATCGTGATGGTTGCTGCTTTGCTGTGTTGGTCTTATGGGGCCTTAATACAATGACTTACCAACTATATATTACAACAAGGTTTTCCCGGCTTCGGTGAGGACGGGGCAATGACAACGACACATCCTTGGCTCGCTAGTCGTCGCTAGGTGGTTAATGAATAGATGGATGTTTCTCCAAAAACAAGGCTATTCAAAATAACTCCAGCCCACACGACACGAGGTCCATGCTCTCGAAGTTGCTAAGCTCTTGGGGTCACCAGCCGCTCAACTCACTCAGGTGATGCTTCCTTCTAGGCCTTGCCCGGACATATCACCTCGCTTCCTTGAGCTCCAACGCCGCCCACATCCCATGGTGCATAGGGAAATCGTCCGAAGTCCACGACCGTCACAACGCTTCCGGGGGTTGCTTCCCCGACATACAGCCCAATCGTCCCTATTGGGACGCGCGCCACCCAAGCCGATAACTCTGTCATTCCTGCAACTTAAGTTCGACATCTAAGCCATGCCGACCTGCAACCCTACCACATGGAGTTGTTAATGGAAATGTGCCCTAGAGTAAATAATAAAGTATTATTTAGTTTCATGTTTATAATTAATGTTTATATTTCCATGCTATAGTTGTGATGACCCTTGAATATGATTTTAAGAGGAAACCCCATTTGCACGTGTGAAGATATAAACACCAAGTAGTTTTCTAGTCTCGCCTCTAAGACTAGCTCATGTGTTGCATGATGTCTCTGTTTTTCTGATCATTGGGCATTGCTAAAGTAACAAAGATGCCGGCAACAATGACAACACATTTCAGGCGGAACAATGGTGCTGGACAAACCGAACTAAACGATATACTTCGAGATCACACTGTTACAATGTTATAAGTGTAATCATGAAAGTGTTAACATATACTCGTGTCCTTATATCATGAGATCACTGTATACCTTCATGCCAGATGGTTTACTTTGTGGTTGTCAGAGGTCACCCATGATAGGGTGATTGTAACTGCAACTTCCGGGTAGACCAAAAAGAATGTATAGGGCTTAAGATTGAGATTTGTTCCTCTGGCGAAGCCGAGAGAGAAGCCGAGATACTCTCTGGTCCCTCTCGGTGTTACGATATCCATCATCATCTAGTAAGATACAATGTGATATGATCACGGAGATGCTGGACTACGGAAAAAAAAGAACAAAACCGGTAACAATGATACCTTGATATTGTGATCAAGTTGTTGCTTCACACAAGTTTTTAAAAATGTTCATACAGTGTAAAAAATGGTTCACACAAGTTTTAAGAAATGTTCGTACCATTCAAAAATATGCTTCACATGTATTAAAAAATGTTCAACTTGTATTTGAAAAATGTTTTACATGTATTTAGAAAGTATTCAAACATGTATCTGAAAAATGTTCATCGTGTTTTTGAAAAAATGTTCAACGTATACCAAAACAATATTAAACTTATATACAATTTTTGGAAACTTTGTTCATTGTGTATTATATTTAAAAAATATGCAAAAGACGTATTTAAAAAAACACATATTCAGAAAATATTCAACATGCATTCAAAAGATCTTCAATGTGTATTTAATGTTTAACATGTATTTAGAAAACATTCAAGATATATAATTGAAAAATGTGCATTCAGTGTGTATACAAAAAATGTACAACATGTATATTTCAAAAACTCGACAAAGTAATTGAAAAAATGAAGAAAATAAAATACAAAAAAGAGAAAAAAGAAAAAAACAAATAGAAAAAACCCAAAAGAAATCTGAAAAAAATCGATGAAAACCAACAAACTAAACACAAGAAAACCCAAAGGAAATTGTTACAAAACATAGAAAAAGAAAAGAAAAAACTCAGAGGGTTCAAAAAGCTGCCCATATCGGTCTACAGAATCTTTCCAAAATCGTTCTAATTGGCATGCTAACTTAGGTGATCAAGCAACCGATATTGTAGATAGCCGAAGATACATTTCACATGAATGCCATGTATCGCCTTTTGCAACCGTTATTGTCAAGATCACCTGCATCGCTTGTCGAGTGGGCCAATCCATCTAGCGGGAGCACGTGGACCTAGTTTTGTGGAACTTCTGGAACCTTCCGCCCAACATTTTTTTGTTTTGTTTTATCAATTTTTTCTGGCTTTCTTTTTGGTTTTATTATTTTGATGCTTTTAATTTCTTATTCTACCCCATCCCTTTTTTATTTTTTTCTCATTTTTCTTTTTTTCTTTTTCAATCCCTTATCTGTTTCAAATTCATGAATAGTTTTTTATTTGTGAACATTTTAAATCCGCAAACATTTCTTACATTCATGAAGATTT
Source organism: Triticum urartu (assembly GCF_003073215.2). NCBI lineage: Eukaryota > Viridiplantae > Streptophyta > Magnoliopsida > Poales > Poaceae > Triticum > Triticum urartu. Next base: position 401,751,991 of record NC_053027.1, on the reverse strand, counting down.
TTTGAAGGGCCAATTGCATTTGTGCTCCTTACTCAAACCCACTACTCACATTTACCCATTGTTTTGTTGTGCTCAAATTTGCCTCCAAAAAAGCATTTTAGGTCAGCCAATTACCCTTTCATCTAGTCAAAGTAGTTTGACCATTATACTTTGAAACTTCATAACAAACTCATATGAACTTAGAAAATTGCAAATAAGTTTTCAATATGTCTAGAAAAATATCACATATACGTGCATGCCATTTACATTCATCAACTATAAGCACATTCATTTGCATTCTCCCCTAAATAGATCACTAATATTATTTACCCTAAGCAGGTTCAAACAATGCTTTTGTCATGAATGGAAATGACATGAACATATATGTGATGTTTCTCTAAACATTTTGATATCTTATTTACATTTTTCTAAGTTGATATGAATTTGTTATGAATTTGCTAAGTAACGCTCAAACAACTTTGACTAGATAGAAGGGCATTCATGCAACCTAAAATACTTTTTAGGGGAAAATTTGAGCACAACAAAAGATTACTGGCAAATATCAGTAGTTGGTTTGAGTCAGGGAGAAAAATGTAAATGTCTCTTGTTTGAATTCTTGAACACTTTCAGATTGACGAATAATTTTCAAATCCATGTTTCTTTAATTTGTATTTTTTTAACGAGTAGAATTTTTTTATCAGTAGTGGGTTTGAGTTAGGGAGAAAAATGTAAGCGTCGCGTGTTTGAATTCTTGAACATTTTCAGATTGACGAACAATTTTCAAATACATGTTTTTCTAATTTGTATTTGTTTTAAAAAAATCGCAAATATTTCCCCAAATTTGTGACCTTTTTTTGTTCATGATCATTTTTGAAATTCATAAACATTTTTTGAATTCTTTTTTATAAATTCATGAACAAATTTCAAATTCCCAAGCATTGCCAAAGTCACGAACTTGTTTTGAATCCATGAACAATCATAAATTCATGATCATGTTTTAAATCTGTGAACTTTTTTGAATTCACAAACATTTTTTAAACTTGTGAATAGTTTTTAAAATTCATGTAATTTCCAAAATTGTTTTTTGATTCATGGATAATTTTTCAAAATTGTGAGTATTTTCAAACATTTTAGGGGATTTCTTGGGTTGGTGGAAATAAAGGTCATTACATAGTATAAGGTTTTTTTAGTCCCTTCGGTTTTTTTAGTCCGCATATAAGGTTTGGTCAAAGTCAAGCTTTGTAGAGTTTGACTAACTTTATATTAAAAAATATAAACATTCACAATATGAAATCAATATTATCAGATGCATCATGAAACGTATGTTCATACTATATAATTTTAGTATTGTAGATGTTCATATTTTTAATATAAATTTGATCAAACTTTGTGCAGTTTGATTTTCACTAAATCTTATATGCGAAGTAAAAAGAAACGGAGGGAGTATGAGCCAATGAGTTTTGGGAACCTTCTAGATGGTTCCTGAACCGGTTTTGTTTTATTTACTAGTTTTTTTTGTTTCCTTTTTTACCTTTTATTTTTATTTTTCCTCCTTTTGAGTTCTTTTCCCACAATTCACAAATTCAGACAACATAGTTCATGACTTTATAGAAAATATTGATAATTGCAAAGAATGTTTAAGTTTTTCAATAAAGTTCACAGATTTGAAAAAATATTCATGTTTTCAAAAAGCAGACGATTTTTCAAAATGTTCATGTTTTCCAAAAAGTTCAAAACTTGAAAAAATGACCGTGTTTTCCAAAACCTTTCAATTTTAGAAAATGTTTAAAATGTTCAGAATTTCGAAAAATCTTTGATATATATCAAGGAGCTCCTTGTCCACAGATAGGTCGGGGGAAAGCGATCAATCGCGTACCCACCGCTCCCCATGCGCGTGCTTGGGGCAGACCCATTATGGGCGGCATGCTTCTTTTTGTAGTTATTGTTTAGTTCTTAGTTTCTTGTTTAGTTTTAGTTTTTTTGCTTCATAAAAAAGTGCCCAGGGTTTAAAAATATTCTTGAATTCCAAAATACTGTAATTTTTTAGCAAATATTCATAAATTTGAAAAATAGCTCACAAGTTTTTAAAATGTACACGCATTAAAACAATGTTAGCAAATTTGAAAATCGTACCCATATTTGTAAAATTGTTCACGGTTTTTTCACAAATTCAGAAAGTGTCCATGGATTTGTTAAAATGTTCATGAATTTAAAAAATATTCTGATTTAACACAAATTTGTCGAAATGTTTGCAAATTCAAAACATTTCCATGATTTCAAAACATGCTTGCAAATTTGTACAAACTTCCCATGAATTTAGAAATCTTTAGAATTTCATAAAACAGTCATGATTTTTCTAAAATGAATTCAAAATGTTTGTGATTTAAAAAATATTAACAATTTTCAAAATGGACATGAATTTGAAAAGATGTTCCTAGTTTGAAAAAATATTAAAAGGAAGAAAAAGAAAAACCCAAAACCCAAAATACTCTAGGAAAACACAAAATAAAAAATAAAAAGAGAGAACTTGGAAGGCTCTAGAACTGTCCCAGAACCGAGACATAGAGCATGTCGAACATTGATAACTTGGGCCAACCCATTGTCGCTCATACGATTGCGGGGTATCCGACATGCACGGGGTTCACCACATATCTGCGAGAGCAACTAACTAAGAATTATCTCTTGTGGGGTTCCCACAAAGGTCACTTTTGTGCCCTAGGAGAATGCCGCCATGTGTCTGGTGCTGGCCCTACCTTTGGATTTCGATTTTTTCTACGCGTTTTTGAGATATAGATGATTTTTTTTTACTTTTTGGCTTCACCTAATTTGCCCTAAGTTTAGAGATATTTTTTACGAACCAGAGTTGTGGTTCTTCAAAAGGAAAGAATATGTGCTTCCATGATAAGCATAGCATTGCTTCCGCGAGAAACACATATGTACTTCTCGTGAAAAATGTGCTTTCACCAGAAACACATATTTGCTTCTTGTGTGAGCATAGTTTTTCTTCCACAAGACCCACATAATCTCAGGTTTTACTTCCGCGAGAAGTGTTGTGCTTCTCGAAAAGTATAAAAAAGAAGCTTCACGAGGAGTATAGATTTACTTCCGCAAGTGCTTGTAAAAAAAGTGTTTTCATGACAAGCACTAAATTGCTTCTCATGGAAGCAATGATTTGCTTCCCCGAGAAGTACAACTGTGCATCTCAAAAAAAGTAAAACATAATTAAATGAAAAACAAGAAACGTGCTTCCGGGCTTCGATTTTTTCTCTGTATTCTTTTTTGTTCTATTTTTCTTTAAATTTTGTTTTTTGTTTTCATTTTTTATATATGTTTTTAATTGAAACAACTTCGTCGCAACCTACTAAGACAATCAAGTTTTGAAGAACTCGACGTGAGAAATCAATTAGTGAAAACAGGATTTGGATGCACAATTCAAGAGATAAAACATTTTGAATTAATGAATCTACGAAAAAGAAAAACTACCCGCTTGCAACAAATAACGCACATGTAGTGTCAGTCGTAGTCTGAAAAATGTAGGAACTTACCTTTGCAAGGGGCAACCTTAACCAATGATTTTGCATATATACGCCCGATATATCCCGAGGGGTGCTATACCTCGCGTTCAGCGAGTCGAGCCGTCCGACTCGCGGAAGCGCGCGAGCGCCTGGGCCGGCCCACCCGCGCGGGCAACACCAGCCTGTTTCTCTATTTTTTTGTTTATATTTTTGTTCGTACACGAACACGTCACCGTGTATCTCCAACGCCGAAGTTGATGCACCGTAGCTCACGTCGAAGGAGACCCGTCCGGAAGCGCGGTACACAAGCAATCCGGCGGGTGCTTTTCAGGACCCGAAACCCCACGCGTCCGGGAGGGACCCCGTCTGGACGCGCGGCGGCTATGGCATGCCCTAGGTCGGTTCGCCCGCCCCTAGAGCCTCGAGAATCGTTGTCCTTCAACACGACGAACGAACAAAGAACGAGAGAGAAATAACAAAGAAGGGATGTAAAATTAGGGTAAAAAGTAGATGTGTTTTGCGATTGTGTGTTGTTGTTCAATCGGCCGTCACCTCTCGTCTATATAAGAGGCGGATGGACTTCCCGTACAAGAAAATGACTTGCCTTGTCGTTCAAATCATCAAAATCTGGCCAAATTCGGACTTCTCACGATTTCCGGCCCGGATGTTCGGCTCTAGGTCCGGATAATCCGGCCTAGCACAGTTTTCTGACAACAACTTACTGTTTTGGCTCTAGAATCCACATACGACCTTGGATTTGGACGTTTTTTATATCCAAATCAACCGCCTCGACGAGACGCACAACTTTTATGCTGAACACTTTTCGATCTGAGGCCATCTTGGAAGTGTTTCGGGTCGTTTTCTAAAGTCTGCAGCAGAAAAACTTATCCGGACATCCGGATTCATGTCCGGATTATCCGGGATTTACCCGGATGATCTGGGTGCCATCCGGATGATCTAGCTTCATGGGGCCCGAAATTTATGGTTATGTTGATTTACCCGGATGATAGTCCGGATGTTCGGGTCATTCATCCGGCCTGGTCTGGATCCCGGCCCGGATGATCCGACCAAATACTGCTGCAGCCCACTGTTTTGCCTGTAACTTTTGCATACGTTCTCGGATGAGGACGATTTTTATATCAAAACCGTCCGTTTCGACGAGACAAAGAACTTTGCAGTTGTAACTTTTTCCATCAAAGGCCATCTTGGTTAGGTTTCATGCCATTTTATAATCTGGTGTCAATACGAATATCTCTAAGATTGTCATAACTTTTGCATCCGAGCTTCGTTTTGGACCATCTATATATTTATTCCCATCGGCTTGAAGAGAGTCATCCAATGGTGACATGAAATCATGAATTTTACATCATCTCATTATAGCCTCAAGTTACTATTTGCGATCATGCCATTTTTGAGCGTCAACACATGCCCCCCTGTTTTCGGCAAAGGTAGCATGCCGAAAAATAACTTGTACCTGTTGGTTCTAAGGACGATGTCAACACTCCATCGGCCAGTTTGCATGTGCTTAGGGCGATAAATATATATTGGCCATTATTTGTTTGAATCCTTGATGCAAACTTGGGTGAAACCTTTTCAACTTCATTAACAATTCGATGATAAAGTTCCATAGATATGTATCTCAAGGCCATCCTCTGAACCATATTGTTCACCTTTTGTTAGGACTTTGCAGATAATCAACAATAAACTTTCTCCAATCCTCACTTTTACCTGCATAAAAAAATATTAGTGGCCGAAGCGGTGGACTTCGGTTCGGCCTTACCTATGTTGACGAGACTAAGCATCGGCTATTGATAGAAATGCAACACACCATGATTAACATAGTAGCCAGATGCTTGTTGTGCGAACTTTTCCGAATTGTCATGTCTAGAAATATGAACAATTTTAAAGCAACCCAAGGCAAATTTTGCATCTAGACATACCTCAAGATAAACTATAAGTGATTCGTCAAAACATTGATAATTCTTGAATATTTGTTGTACTACTCATAACGAATCACCCAAAGCCTCAATATGTATAGCACCTATGGCAACCCAAAGCTCCAAACCGAATAAAATTTTATATTGGGCTTTGATTATTGTGAAAAAATATTTTAAGAGGCACGAGGCTTGTTTTGGTCTCCAATTGAACTAAGGACGGTGTTAGGATACTACACCGGCCATGCTTTGACATATTCTTAGGGCGATAGATAAATATCGGCTATTAACATGAGGTCCATGTAGAATTCACCCACCAAATTATGTATAGCCGAAATAAACAAATAAAATAGGAATAAAATATTTCGGCCCCTTTGTATTAGCAACAATGTAACTAACCATATGTATAGTAATTTGGTAATACCCTCTCATGATATAGAAAATTATGTTGCATCCATGGATCAAAATAAATCCATGGAGGGTAATTAATCATACCTAGGGATGAATTCCATGGCAAAGGCATCAACGGCATGGTTGAAGAAAATGGATGATGTGCTAACCGAAGATTTTGATGTTGTGATGCGCACCTTCGGCTTAATAGTACTTGTTGCAATAGAAGCATGCACATCATTTTTGTCTTGATTGATCTTCTTGGGAACCCATTGAAGGAAATATGCCCTAGAGGCAATAATAATGTTATTATTTTATTTCCTTATATCATGATAAATGTTTATTATTCATGCTAGAATTGTATTATCCGGAAACATAATACTTGTGTGAATACATAGACAAACTAAACGTCACTAGTATGCCTCTACTTGACTAGCTTGTTAATCAAAGATGGTTATGTTTTCTAACCATAGACATGTGTTGTCATTTGATTAACGGGATCACATTAGGAGAATGATGTGATTGACATGACCCATTCCATTAGCTTAGCACCCGATCGTTTAGTGTGTTGCTATTGCTTTCTTCATGACTTATACATGTTCCTATGACTATGAGATTATGCAACTCCCGTTTGCCAGAGGAACACTTTGTGTGCTACCAAACGTCACAACGTAACTGGGTGATTATAAAGGAGCTCTACAGGTGTCTCCAAAGGTAAATGTTGGGTTGGCGTATTTCGAGATTAGGATTTGTCACTCCGATTGTCGGAGAGGTATCTATGGGCCATCTCGGTAATGCACATCACATAAGCCTTGCAAGCATTGAAACTAATGAGTTAATTGTGAGATGATGTATTACGGAACGAGTAAAGAGACTTGCCGGTAACGAGATTGAACTAGGTATTAAGATACCGACGATCGAATCTCGGGCAAGTAACATACCGATGACAAGGGGAACAACGTATGTTGTTATTGCGGTCTGACCGATAAAGATCTTCGTAGAATATGTAGGAGCCAATATGAGCATCCAGGTTCCACTATTGGTTATTGACCGGAGACATGTCTCGGTCATGTCTACATTGTTCTCGAACCCGTAGGGTCCGCACGCTTAAGGTTTCGATGACAGTTATATTATGAGTTTATGAGTTTTGATGTACCGAAGTTAGTTCGGAGTCCCGGATGTGATCACGGACATGATGAGGAGTCTCGAAATGGTCGAGACATAAAGATTGATATATTGGACGACTATATTCGGACACCGGAAGTGTTCCGGGTGATTTTGGAGAAAACCGGAGTGTTGGAGGGTTACCGGAACCCCCCGGGAGAAGTAATGGGCCATATGGGCCTTAGTGGAGAGAGAGGGGCGGCCAGGGTGGGCCGCGTGCCCCCTCCCCCTCTGGTCCGAATTGGATAGGAGAGGGGGGCGGCGCCCCCCTTTCCTTCTCTCTCTCCCCCTTCCTTTCCCCCTCCTAGTAGGAGTAGGAAAGAGGGGAGTCCTACTCCTACTAGGAGGAGGACTCCTCCTCCTTGGCGCGCTGATGTAGGGTGGAACCCTAGTGGCCCGATCTTTCATGAAAGGAGCGGATCCCACGGAGAATGCGAAGAACACGAGGAGGGAAACGAGGGGAAAATCACGAGGGGAACACAAGAGAACACTCAAACCAACAAGAATGATCACACATGCGCTAGATCCATGAACACAAAGGGAGATACAAGATCCAAAGTCAACAACGGACGATACACGGTAACCGGTTCTTCTCCATGAGGAGGTCTTGATGGGGCCACCCAAGAGGGGGTCTTGAATCCAAGGGGATCTTCTCCGTAGAGGGGCCGCGGTCTCTCTCGTGGAGTAGATCCGTAATGGATGAGCGTAGCTCTATCTCTCAAATGAGCTATCACAATGCTAACCCTAACTAGGAGGAGGTGGAGGAGTATATATAGTCTAGGCGAATGAAAGGGTAAGTGGCTTCGGCCCAACACACGGGCGGGCGTACAGGCGGCGGACGTCCGACAGGTACCGGACGTCCGGTGGCTCGCGAGGGTCCGGTCGTCCGGTGCATGTCGGATGTCCGGTGTTTTGGCTCTGGACAGGTGGTGTCGGACGTCCGGTCGGCAACGGTCGTCCGGGCGCTGGAGAGTGTCGGACGTCCGGTGCCTGGCGGTCGTTCGGGCGCTGGGAGTCGTCGGACATCCGGTGGCTCCGGTCGTCCGTAGATTCGGCTCGGGTCCTCAGGGGCCGGACGTCCGGGCTGGGCCGGTCGTCTGGTGGCTGTAGCTTCGCGCAGCTTCTTCTCTTGGTCCTTGTACTTGGCGTCCTCGCTAGCTGTTCCGTTTGATGTGGTGACTTCGTGGCTTTCCTCCAAGTACCTGATCATGCATAGAACACACGTTGGAGGTAGTAGCCATATCTCACATGTAGAAAGTGATGGTTCGGAGAGGAGCGAGTTCACCTTGTGTCCAATGGCGTATGTTCGAGGTCTCGTCATATGTCCACTTGGGGTTTGGAGTGTACATGGGGATGAACGTGGGATGCTCCGCATCATCTCCCCCCCCCCCTGGGAAAGATCCGACCTCGGATCATGATCCTCATCACCATGGAAACGGTTGTCGTAGACGAACTTGTAGTTGGACGAAGTTGAAGACATGGCGCAATCCAAGTAGTCCAAGGTGTCGCCGGAGTGATAGACATGCAAAAAGAGCAAACACAAGCAACACTCGGAAATACAATGGTTAGCGCACACAAAGTGTCCATCATGTAAGAATGAGTCCGTGCGGCAAGATTGGTCGTGACACATGAAGCTTATCGAGATGATCTAGAATGAGATGCAAAGCATTCATGGGAGGAAATGTAATCATTGTGCACACAAATGTATTGTGGATGTGATCAATGCAACCACGGTGCAAAATGATGTCATAGTGTGACGGTTTATCAATAGCATGAATATGGTAAAGGATGCTCAATGTGATGTGATCATGCAATTGATGGTAGGCAATAAGATCATGATGTATGAATATGCCATCAAGGTATATCACAAAAAATTTGCTAATGAAATGCACAAGCTCATATATCATGGATGGCATGGGAATACAAGATGCAGCAAGGCAATCATGATGTGAGTCAATCCATGCATAAGATGCAAATTTTTCATGTGTATGATATGTCCAATGAGCAAGACAAGCGTGAGCACAATCAACAAATATGGAGGTGTTGGTGTACCAATGCTCGATGTCGTGGCATGAGTGGAGGTTCGAATGTGCATCCAATAAGTCCGAGCGCTCCTCAATGCGAAGGTCCATAGAGCCAATCTTCAATGTCGGTCCTCCATCCAATAGGTGCAACATGTAGACAAGAAGAAGGAGACAACAATGAAAGAATGACCCATCCAATATGTGTATTTGAGGATGGCTCAAAGGGAAGGAGTTCACCTTTAGGAGATTGTCGCAAACGTTGGTGTTGCACATCGTGTATGCCTTCACATGACCAAATTGTGTCATGACGGTATCGCCTTGTGAATCCTTCAACATGAAAGAACATGACAAACACTCAAAAAAACAAATGAGGTTAGCGGAAAACCTATCATTTGTGCGGTAAAATACCCAACAAGTGGATGCATCATGCTCATCATAATGAAGGACAAGGGAGCATTTCATAGTACGGAGGCATATGATGTGAGAACAACCAAATAGAATAGGCACAAGCAAGCAAGCATGAATCACAAGATGTATCATGTGAGAGGCATGAACATATATGTCATCAACCCAAGAAAGCAAGTAAGAATGGAACATGGGTGATGCGACAAAGCAAGCAATCATGTGAATCAAGGCAAGCAAGCTAGTAGTGCAAAGATGCAACGTACTAGAAGGAATCATGTCAAGTATGTCATGTGTGCAAATAGTGGTCATGAATAATGCACAAGACATATCACAAGCATGAAGGCAAGATATGAGGAAAATAGCATCAATAGCATGGGGCACATGATAAACATGGCAATAGCAACAAGGATCTCCAGCAAGCATGCAAATACACATAGGAGTAACATAATGGTGAATCATGGGTAGATGCAAGCAAGGGTCACAATTGCATGGCAAAGGCATAGGAGTAAAAATAACATGCAAAGTGAACACGGGAAAATGAGCATAAGGTGACAAGTGGTAAATAGCCCATAGCCGTGTGAGAGACAAGTAAAAGAGATGCGCGTAGTCCTTGTGCAAAAGGAATGGTGGGAATGAAAGTCCACGGGATCCCAAGTCATCATTGCTCTCAAGAGCTCGTTTCGTCAACTCATGGGATTGAGAAGTTGACGAGTATACGTGAGTACCTACACAAAACAAAGACAAAGGGAAAATTGTGTGTGCGTGGTATATGTACACATCATCCATCATGATGCGCACGTGCTTGTGTTGGTTAGCACAAAATAGCCAATGCTCGAATAAATGATATGCGTGATATAGAAACATGTCATCCATCATGAGAGGTTTGTTATTATGTATAGCATAATGGAGACTCAAATTGTGTAATGCATCACAAGAAATATGTAGAGCATTGTTGTTCATGGAATGCATATGGTGCAAGCAATTATGGGAATCATGTAATGTATGGAATGCATCAAAATCTCCTAATACGCATGAGGAAACTATGGGGGTCTCCTCATGAGCATGAGTAGCAACATCGCATGGGGAATATTGACAACATCCAAAACAGTGCATATTTGGAACAATGTGATCATGGCATGGTATAGTAGATGAATTGCGCAAATCATGTAAAGGAAGCATGGCAATATCATCACAAGAGAAGCAAAAGCCAATGACCATCATCTCGTCATCTATGCCATAAGTGCAAATGGGATTTATTGTAACAGGGCATGCATAGTTACTATGTTGAGATTGAAATGATGCAATATGGGAGATCTCACTCATAGCATATGACAAGTTCAAAGGATTGTCAAACATAATGTGACCAATAGAATTTTCACAAGATATCCTATGAAGCATAGCATCACAACTAGGCAACTCAACATGCTCATCATCATATTCATCATAAATAGATAAGTCAAGGCATGAAGAAGTCTCACTAGCGTGAAGCATGGTAAGAGGTAGGTCAACATCATGGGAGCAAACGATGTCAAGATAGTCCACTAGTGGGACAAGAGAAGTACCATCACCTATGTTACCTTTGGAGCATCGCTCATGTGTTGTAAGTGAGGTGTTGAAGATCGTCTCGTTGTCATCTTCATCTTGATGGAACCATGTGGGAGGTGCACCATCATCCACCATGGCCATCATTGTCTCCATTGGAGGTATGGACTCGTCGAGGGTAGGCATGTCGTCAATTAGGAGACCTAGCACCAAAGAAGAAAACACACTAGGAGTATAGGTTAAGTCGTTAGAAATCAAAGTGGCCTCACATGCCATGTCAACTACCTCGCTCACTAAGTGTTGTGGCTCACTCACTCCCTCTCGGATGCTCTCACTCATATGGTTGGTGGAGTCACTCAAATGGCGCTCAACCTCACATAGGATGTGTGGCATGCTCTCATGTGTGGGGCTAGTGGTGGTCACACTCATCCTCTCATAGGAAATGCTCTCAATGTCACGTGTGCTGGAGTCACTCATGTCACTCATGTGGTGGTGGCTCTCCTCACATGGCAATTGGGGCATCTCATCACATGTCGTTGTCGGAGAGATGTTGGTGCAAATGTCTCCATGCTCAATCATGTCGTGGTCATAGCCGTGGATGAAGGCCGAAGATGGCACATCATCACTCTCCTCGAAGACCAAAGAGAAGGTCTCATGAGCGGTCTCGTAGCTTGACTCGGAGTATGAGTCCAATATGAGCGCCGTCTTCATGTTGTTGAAGAGGTTCATGCTCGTCGCCGTGGTCGAAGGGGATGTCCCTTGCTCGACCTTCTTGTCGTCGTCTTGTTGTTGGAGGCCCAAAAGATGTGGCACCTCGTAGCTCGTCTCCATGACCGAAGGGAAGTTCCCATGCTCGGCCATCTTCCTTGAGGGGCTTCCGAAGATGGAAGTGTCGCCCTCACTTGTATGTGGTCGCCTTGGACTTGATGAAGTCAATGTAGGCGTACTCGTGGGAAGTAGACGAAGATGCTGTACGTCCAAAGGCGAAGATGCCTTGAGAACACTTGGCGACTATGCCGAAGTGGTTGATGTAGCCGTAGCGCCGTCTTTGTGGTGGTCGTCTCGCGGTCTTCTTTTGTGCTCATGAAGCTTCGACTTGGCGTGAGGTAGTGCTTGTTGGTACTTGTGCACTTGCGCTTGTGGAGCATCTTCATGATGATGATGTCGTTGTCGTGCTTGAGCTCGTAGTAGATGTCGTTCGTCGTCGTCGTGCACATGATGCTTGGAGGTGACTTGCCCTTCATGACGATGTGGATCACGAACGTGATTGTGGTCGCCATGGAGATGTGGACGTGGACGACTTGCGCTTGCATCGCTTGGGCGCTCCGAAGACTTGTGGCTTGAATGTCGCCGCCTTGAGGATGACGAAGGGGAAGAAGACTTGATCAAGGCTCTAATCTCCTCCATCCTTGCATCTTGCTCCTCCTTTTGTGCGGAAAGCTTGTTGTCGATGTAGTCCCTTTTCCTCGCTTCAGAGTGACGAATGTCGATGGAGAGGTTCTCAATGCGCTCTCGCAATCTTGATTGTGCGCCTTGCATTTGTCGTTGTAGATCGAAAATTGACGCTTTGGTGATGTAGTTGTTCACGCTGTCGTTGTTGTGGAAGACCGGAGATGAAATACCTTGCCTATCCATCACAAGATTCGAGCCAATATGAGTGGAGAAAGAGAAGAACGAATACCAAATGTACCTTGACAGAAGTTGAAAGTGGATCAATGATCACTCCAATGTGGACAAGGAAATAGCACAATTGGTACCAATTCTTGTCGGTTTATCACACCTACACAAGTAAGGCTTATGGTGGAGCTCGGTGAGGATAGTGGCACAAAAATTTGATGTAAAATGTTAGCAAGAGTCAATAATGTTGAAAGAGATTCACAAATTCGCAAGTGTAACAAGTAGACCAATAACAATATGTGACACACGGAAACACACACACGGATAGATAAATGGGGTCGTGCAACCAAGGATGAGCACAAAATGTGGAGTCCACGGAAAATGCTCGTGTTGCACAACTCAAGAGAGACGCTAGCACGATTGCTCAATAGGCGGATACGACACTTGTGCACAACCTATAAATTGCAAAATGTAACAACTTCTATCCCACGTATGCTATATATGTATGATGTTCCGGTGGTATGATCCAATATGATCTTATATGCAATGTGGTATGATGCTATGGCACTTGCTTACAAGCTCTTTGCTCACTCTTTTTCTTTGCTTAAAAGCTTTATTCTTTTTTTTGTAAGGCCACTTTGCGAAATGCACAAACCAAGGTAGCAATTGTATATATGCGGGAACAAACTTGAGGCACACGAGATGATATGATACCAATATGATATGGTATGTATGCAATGTATGGTGTAGATCACTAATGTGCACAAGTAACGTTGCCGGCAATACTCAAATGGCTAGTCTCGATAGGCAAGTAACGCAAAATGGGCTAGGGGTTATCAATGCAATGGCAAGGGAATATACAATGGAGGGATACCACGATACCAAGATGATATGGAGGTTACCGTCCACGGTGATGATGAGTGGCGGTGATCTTCATGGAGATACCAAGATGATGGAGACTCGTCCCTAAGTAGCCGAAACACCTTAGGAAACGGAAAAACCGCGAACTCAAAATCTCAAACGTCAAATGGTGGTAGCGGAATGCGGTGGTGTTGCACTAGGCAATGCGGAAGTGGAGGTTATGGTGGTGGACTATACACGGTGTCGGAGTTGAAAGCACGGTCCCTAAGTAGCCGAAACACCTTAGGAGACACAACTCACAACACAAACAAAATTGGGTTAAGTTGAGGTGGCGGAAGTGTATAGTGGTCAAGCCTATGCGGAAGTGATGGTGGTGGTTGATGAAGAAGCAACCGTCCCTAAGTAGCCTAGACACCTTAGGAGACTCAAATCACTCCTCAAGCAACCACTAATGCAATGGGGAACAAAATTGGTTAGGTTGCGGAAGTCGGTGGTGGTGTAGCGGATGATGTGGTGGAAGTCCTAGGCAAAGATGCCAAAATTGTCAAAATTTGACATAGTCAAAAGATGTTAGTGGTATTTTTGTGGGAAGAAGGATGTCAAGAGCTTCAAAACGAGCTAAAGAACGTCAAAATCGGAGTTTGGATGAATTAATTATGGCCGAAACAAAAATCAGCCGAAGTTAGTTTTTACAGGTAGCGGACGTCCGCTAATGGACGGATGTCCGGTGGCCGGATGTCCGGTGAGCTCGGAAATCCGCTAATTTCCATCCGGGTTAGGGGTTCCGGTCGTCCGGTGGATGACGGACGTCCGGTCGTTCCAGGGGCTCCGGACGTCCGGTAAAGTGACGGTCGTCCGGTGGTCGGGGTCAACGAGAGATTTCAGATCCAGGACGCGATTTTGGGCGGAATTTGGGGATTTTTGGGTCAAAATTGATGAGAGTTCGTGGATGGAAAGTGGGGAAAATTGGGGAAATGCTAGATCCACTTGAAACCAAGCAAATCCATGGATCAAAATCAACAAAACATCATCAAACCAACAAATCACAAAAAAATTGGGGCTATTTTTGGTGGGGATTTTCGAATTTGGGGAAGAACACAACAAAATTAGGCTAGAATACACAACGGGGAGGCTCCAAATTCGTGATAAACCTAAGCTCTGATCCAAGATGATGTAGGGTGGAACCCTAGTGGCCCGATCTTTCACGAAAGAAGCGGATCCCGCGGAGAACGCGAAGAACACGAGGAGGGAAACGAGGGGAAAATCACGAGGGAAACACAAGAGAACACTCAAACCAACAAGAATGATCACACATGCGCTAGATCCATGAACACAAAGGGAGATACAAGATCCAAAGTCAACAACGGACGATACACGGTAACCGGTTCTTCTCCATGAGGAGGTCTTGATGGGGCCACCCAAGAGGGGGTCTTGAATCCAAGAGGATCTTCTCCGTAGAGGGGCCGCGGTCTCTCTCGTGGAGTAGATCCGTAATGGATGAGCGTAGCTCTATCTCTCAAATGAGCTATCACAACGCTAACCCTAACTAGGAGGAGGCGGAGGAGTATATATAGTCTAGGCGAATGAAAGGGTAAGTGGCTTCGGCCCAACACACGGGCAGGCGTACAGGCGGCGGACGTCCGACAGGTACCGGACGTCCGGTGGCTCACGAGAGTCCGGTCGTCCGGTGCATGTCGGACGTCCGGTGTTTTGGCTCTGGACAGGTGGTGTCGGACGTCCGGTCGGCGTCGGTCGTCCGGGCGCTGGAGAGTGTCGGACGTCTGGTGCCTGGCGGTCGTCCGAGCACTGGGAGTCGTCGGACATCCGGTGGCACCGGTCGTCCATAGATTCGGCTCGGGTCCTCAGGGGCCGGACGTCCGGGCTGGGCCGGTCGTCTGGTGGCTGTAGCTTCGTGCAGCTTCTTCTCTTGGTCCTTGTACTTGGCGTCCTCGCTAGCTGTTCCGTTGGATGTGGTGACTTCGTGGCTTTCCTCCAAGTACCTGATCATGCATAGAACACACGTTGGAGGTAGTAGCCATATCTCACATGTAGAAAGTGATGGTTTGGAGAGGAGCGAGTTCACCTTGTGTCCAATGGCGTATGTTCGAGGTCTCGTCATATGTCCACTTGGGGTTTGGAGAGTAGTTGGAGTGTACATGGGGATGAACGTGGGATGCTCCGCATCACGCGCCATAGGGCCGGCCGGCCTCCTCCCCTTGCTCCTTTATATACGGGGGCAGGGGGGACCCCTAGACACACAAGTTGATCCACGTGATCGTTTTCTTAGCCGTGTGCGGTGCCCCCTTCCACCATAATCCTCGATAATATTGTACCGGTGCTTAGGCGAAGCCCTGCGACGGTAGAACATCAAGATCGTCACCACGCCGTTGCGCTGACAGAACTCTTCCCCGACACTTTGCTGGATCGGAGTCCGGGGATCGTCATCGAGCTGAACGTGTGCTAAAACTCGGAGGTGCTGTAGTTTCGGTGCTTGATCGATCGGGCCGTAAAGACATATGACTACATCAACCGCGTTGTCATAACGCTTCCGCTGTCAGTCTACGAGGGTACGTAGATCACACTCTCCCCTCTTGTTGCTATGCATCACCATGATCTTGCGTGTGCGTAGGAATTTTTTGAAATTACTGCGTTCCCCAACAGTGGTATCAGAGCCTAGGTTTTATGTGTTGATGTTATATGCACGAGTAGAACACAAGTGAGTTGTGGGCGATATAAGTCATACTACTTACCAGCATGTCATACTTTGGTTCGGTGGTATTGTTTGACGAAGCGGCCCGGACCGAAATTACGCGTACGCTTATGCGAGACCGGTTCTCCCGACGTGCTTTGCACAAAGGTGGCTAGCGGGTGTCAGTTTCTCCAACTTTAGTTGAACCGAGTGTGGCTACGCCCGGTCCTTGCGAAGGTTAAAACAGCACCAACTTGACAAACTATCGTTGTGGTTTTGATGCGTAGGTAAGATTGGTTTTTGGTTAAGCCCGTAGCAGCCACGTAAAACTTGCAACAACAAAGTAGAGGACGTCTAACTTGTTTTTGCAGGGCATGTTGTGATGTGATATGGTCAAGACATGATGCTAAATTTTATTGTATGAGATGATCATGTTTTGTAACCGAGTTATCGGCAACTGGCAGGAGCCATATGGTTGTCGCTTTATTGTATGCAATGCAACTGCGTTGTAATGCTTTACTTTATCACTAAGCGGTAGCGATAGTCGTGGAAGCATAAGATTGGCGAGACAACAACGATGCTACGATGGTGATCAAGGTGTCGCGCCGGTGACGATGGTGATCATGACGGTGCTTCAAAGATGGAGATCACAAGCACAAGATGATGATGGCCATATCATATCACTTATATTGATTGCATGTGATGTTTATCTTTTATGCATCTTATCTTGCTTTGATTGACGGTAGCATTTTAAGATGATCTGTCACTAATTATCAAGAAGTGTTCTCCCTGAGTATGCACCGTTGCGAAAGTTCTTCGTGCTGAGACACCACGTGATGATCGGGTGTGATAGGCTCTATGTTCAAATACAACGGGTGCAAAACAGTTGCACACGCGGAATACTCAGGTTATACTTGACGAGCCAAGCATATACAGATATGGCCTCGGAACACGGAGACTGAAAGGTCGAGCGTGAATCATATAGTAGATATGATTAACATAGTGATGTTCACCAATGAAACTATTCCATCTCACGAGATGATCGGACATGGTTTAGTTGATTTGGATCACGTAATCACTTAGAGGATTAGAGGGATGTCTATCTAAGTGGGAGTTCTTTAGTAATATGATTAATTGAACTTAAATTTATCATGAACTTAGTACCTGATAGTATCTTGCTTGTTTATGTTTGATTGTAGATAGATGGCCCGTGCTGTTGTTCCATTGAATTTTAATGCGTTCCTTGAGAAAGCAAAGTTGAAATATGATGGTAGCAATTACATGGACTGGGTCCGTAACTTGAGGATTATCCTCATTGCTGCATAGAAGAATTACATCCTGGAAGCACCGCTGGATGCCAGGCCTGCTGCTGGAGCAACACCAGATGTTATGAATGTCTGGCAGAGCAAAGCTGATGACTACTCGACAGTTCAGTGTGCCATGCTTTACGGCTTAGAATCGGGACTTCAACGACGTTTTGAACGTCATGGAGCATATGAGATGTTCTAGGAGTTGAAGTTAATATTTCAAGCAAATGCCTGGATTGAGAGATATGAAGTCTCCAATAAGTTCTATAGCTGCAAGATGGAGGAGAACAGTTCTGTCAGTGAGCATATACTCAAAATGTCTGGGTATAATAATCACTTGATTCAATTGTGAGTTAATCTTCCAGATGATTGCGTCATTGACAGAATTCTCCAATCACTGCCACCTAGCTACAAGAGCTTCGTGATGAACTATAATATGCAAGGGATGAATAAGACTATTCCCGAGCTCTTCGCAATGCTGAAAGCTGCGGAGGTAGAAATCAAGAAGGAGCATCAAGTGTTGATGGTCAACAAGACCACTAGTTTCAAGAAAAAGGGCAAAGGGAAGAAGAAGGGGAACTTCAAAAAGAACAGCAAGCAAGTTGCTGCTCAAGAGAAGAAACCCAAATCTGTACCTAAGCCTGAAACTGAGTGCTTCTACTACAAGCAGACTGGTCACTGGAAGCGGAACTGCCCCAAGTATTTGGCGGATAAGAAGGATGGCAAGGTGAACAAAGGTATATGTGATATACATGTTATTGATGTGTACCTTACTAATGCTCGCAGTAGCACCTGGGTATTTGATACTGGTTCTGTTGCTAACATTTGCAACTCGAAACAGGGACTACGGATTAAGCGAAGATTGGCTAAGGACGAGGTGACAATGCGCGTGGGAAATGGTTCCAAAGTCGATGTGATCGCGGTCGGCACGCTACCTCTACATCTACCTTCAGGATTAATATTAGACCTAAATAATTGTTATTTGGTGCCAGCGTTAAGCATGAACATTATATCTGGATCATGTTTGATGCGAGACGGTTATTCATTTAAATCAGAGAATAATGGTTGTTCTATTTTTATGAATAAAATCTTTTATGGTCATGCACCCATGAAGAATGGTCTATTCTTATTAAATCTTGATAGTAGTGACACACATATTCATAATGTTGAAACCAAAAGATGCAGAGTTGATAATGATAGTGCAACTTATTTGTGGCACTGCCGTTTAGGTCATATCGGTATAAAGCGCATGAAGAAACTCCATACTGATGGACTTTTGGAACCACTTGATTATGAATCACTTGGTACTTGCGAACCGTGACTTATGGGTAAGATGACAAAAACACCGTTCTCCGGTACCATGGAGAGAGCAACAGATTTGTTGGAAATCATACATACAGATGTATGTGGTCCGATGAATGTTGAGGCTCGTGGCGGATATCGTTATTTTCTCACCTTCACAGATGACTTAAGCAGATATGGGTATATCTACTTAATGAAACATAAGTCTGAAACATTTGAAAAGTTCAAAGAATTTCAGAGTGAAGTTGAAAATCATCGTAACAAGAAAATAAAATTCCTACGATCTGATCGGGGAGGAGAATATTTGAGTTACGAGTTTGGTGTACATTTGAAACAATGCGGAATAGTTTCGCAACTCACACCACCCGGAACACCACAGTGTAATGGTGTGTCCGAACGTCGTAATCGTACTTTACTTGATATGGTGCGATCTATGATGTCTCTTACTGATTTACCGCTATCGTTTTAGGGTTATGCTCTAGAGACGGCCGCGTTCACGTTAAATAGGGCACCATCAAAATCCGTTGAGACGACGCCTTATGAACTGTGGTTTGGCAAGAAACCAAAGTTGTCATTTCTGAAAGTTTGGGGCTGCGATGCTTATGTGAAAAAGCTTCAACCTGATAAGCTCGAACCCAAATCGGAGAAATGTGTCTTCATAGGATATCCAAAGGAAACTATTGGATACACCTTCTATCACAGATCCGAAGGCAAGACTTTTGTTGCTAAATTCGGAAACTTTTTAGAGAAAGAGTTTCTCTCGAAAGAAGTGAGTGGGAGGAAAGTAGAACTTGACGAGGTAACTGTACCTGCTCCCTTATTGGAAAGTAGTACATCACAGAAACCAGTTTCTGTGACATCTACACCAATTAGTGAGGAAGCTAATGATGATGATCATGAAACTTCAGAACAAGATACTACGGAACCTCGTAGATCAACCAGAGTAAGATCCGCACCAGAGTGGTACGGTAATCCTGTTCTGGAAGTCATGCTACTAGATCATGATGAACCTACGAACTATGGAGAAGCGATGGTGAGCCCAGATTCCGCAAAATGGCTTGAAGCCATGAAATCTGAGATGGGATCCATGTATGAGAACAAAGTGTGGACTTTGGTTGACTTGCCCAAAGATCGGCAAGCAATTGAGAATAAATGGATCTTCAAGAAGAAGACTGACGCTGACGGTAATGTTACTGTCTACAAAGCTCGACTTGTCGCAAAAGGTTTTCGACAAGTTCAAGGGATTGACTACGATGAGACCTTCTCACCCGTAGCGATGCTTAAGTCTGTCCGAATCATGTTAGCAATTGCCGCATTTTATGATTATGAAATTTGGCAGATGGATGTCAAAACTGCATTCCTGAATGGATTTCTGGAAGAAGAGTTGTATATGATGCAACCGAAGGTTTTGTCGATCCAAAGGGAGCTAACAAAGTGTGCAAGCTCCAGCGATCCATTTATGGACTGGTGCAAGCCTCTCGGAGTTGGAATAAACGCTTTGATAGTGTGATCAAAGCATTTGGTTTTGTACAGACTTTTGGAGAAGCCTGTATTTACAAGAAAGTGAGTGGGAGCTCTGTAGCATTTCTGATATTATATGTAGATGACATACTAATCGGAAATGATATAGAATTTCTGGATAGCATAAAGGGATACTTGAATAAGAGTTTTTCAATGAAAGACCTCGGTGAAGCTGCTTATATATTGGGCATCAAGATCTATAGAGACAGATCGAGACGCTTAATTGGACTTTCACAAAGCACATACCTTGACAAAGTTTTGAAAAAGTTCAAAATGGATCAAGCAAAGAAAGGATTCTTGCATGTGTTACAGGTGTGAAATTGAGTAAGACTCAAAGTCCGACCAATGCAGAAGATAGAGAGAAAATGAAACATGTTCCCTATGCTTCAGCCATAGGCTCTATCATGTATGCAATGCTGTGTACCAGACCTGATGTATGTCTTGCTATAAGCCTAGCAGGAAGGTACCAAAGTAATCTAGGAGTGCATCACTGGACAGCGGTCAAGAACATCCTGAAATACCTGAAAAGGACTAAGGATATGTTTCTCATATATGGAGGTGACAAAGAGCTCATCGTAAATGGTTACATTGATGCAAGCTTTGACACTGATCCGGATGATTCTAAATCGCAAACCGGATACGTGTTTACATTAAACGGTGGAGCTGTCAGTTGGTGCAGTTCTAAACAAAGCGTTGTGGCGGGATCTACATGTGAAGCGGAGTACATAGCTGCTTCGGAAGCAGCAAACGAAGGAGTCTGGATGAAGGAGTTCATATCCGATCTAGGTGTCATACCTAGTGCATCGGGTCCAATGAAAATCTTTTGTGACAATACTGGTGCAATTGCCTTGGCAAAGGAATCCAGATTTCACAAGAGAACCAAGCACATCAAGAGATGCTTCAATTCCATCCGGGATCTAGTCCAGGTGGGAGACATAGAGATTTGCAAGATACATACGGATCTGAATGTAGCAGACCCGTTACCTAAGCCTCTTCCACGAGCAAAACATGATCAGCAGCAAAGCTCCATGGGTGTTATTATTTAAGTTAACTCTAGTGCAAGTGGGAGACTGAAGGAAATATGCCCTAGAGGCAATAATAATGTTATTATTTTATTTCCTTATATCATGATAAATGTTTATTTTCATGCTAGAATTGTATTAATCGGAAACATAATACATGTGTGAATACATAGACAAACTAAACGTCACTAGTATGCCTCTACTTGACTAGCTCGTTAATCAAAGATGGTTATGTTTCCTAACCATAGACATGTGTTGTCATTTGATCAACGGGGTCACATTATTAGGAGAATGATGAGATTGACATGACCCATTCCATTAGCTTAGCACCCGATCGTTTAGTATGTTGATATTGCTTTCTTCATGACTTATACATGTTCCTATGACTATGAGATTATGCAACTCCCGTTTGCCGGAGGAACACTTTGTGTGCTACCAAATGTCACAACGTAACTGGGTGATTATAAAGGAGCTCTACAGGTGTCTCCAAAGGTAAATGTTGGGTTGGCGTATTTCGAGATTAGGATTTGTCACTCCGATTGTCGGAGAGGTATCTCTGGGCCCTCTCGGTAATGCACATCACATAAGCCTTGCAAGCATTGAACTAATGAGTTAGTTGTGAGATGATGTATTACGGAACGAGTAAAGAGACTTGCCGGTAACGAGATTGAACTAGGTATTGAGATACCGACGATCGAATCTCGGGCAAGTAACATACCGATGACAAAGGGAACAACGTATGTTGTTATGCGGTCTGACCGATAAAGATCTTCGTAGAATATGTAGGAGCCAATATGAGCATCCAGGTTCCGCTATTGGTTATTGACCGGAGACGTGTCTCGGTCATGTCTACATTGTTCTCGAACCCGTAGGGTCCGCACGCTTAAGGTTTCGATGACAGTTATATTATGAGTTTATGAGTTTTGATGTACCAAAGTTTCGGAGTCCCGGATGTGATCACGGACATGACGAGGAGTCTCGAAATGGTCGAGACATAAAGATTGATATATTGGACGGCTATATTCGGACACCGGAAGTGTTCCGGGTGATTTCGGAGAAAACCGGAGTGCCGGAGGGTTACCGGAACCCCCCGGGGAGAAGTAATGGGCCATATGGGCCTTAGTGGAGAGAGAGGGGCGGCCAGGGTGGGCCGCGCGCCCCCTCCCCCTCTGGTCCAATTGGACTAGGAGAGGGGGGCGGCGCCCCCCTTTCCTTCTCCCTCTCCCCCTTCCTTTCCCCCTCCTAGTAGGAGTAGGAAAGAGGGGAGTCCTACTCCTACTAGGAGGAGGACTCCTCCTCCTTGGCGCGCCCTAGGGCCGGCCGGCCTCCTCCCCTTGCTCCTTTATATACGGGGGCAGGGGGCACCCCTAGACACACAAGTTGATCCACGTGATCGTTTCTTAGCCGTGTGCGGTGCCCCCTTCCACCATAATCCTCGATAATATTGTAGCGGTGCTTAGGCGAAGCCCTGCGACGGTAGAACATCAAGATCGTCACCACCGTCGTGCTGACGGAACTCTTCCCCGACACTTTGCTGGATCGGAGTCCGGGGATCGTCATCGAGTTGAACGTGTGCTAAAACTCGGAGGTGCCGTAGTTTCGGTGCTTGATCGGTCGGGCCGTGAAGACGTACGACTACATCAACCGCGTTGTGCTAACGCTTCCGCTGTCGGTCTACAAGGGTACGTAGATCACACTCTCCCCTCTCGTTGCTATGCATCACCATGATCTTGCGTGTGCGTAGGAAATTTTTTTGAAATTACTATTCCACCCATGCCATGTTCTTCTTTCTCATCTCTTGTGCACTAAGATTTTGTAATTTCTTCTTTTGCCAATACGATAAGCCGAGTGAGCATGTCGCTGTGATTTTTCAACCAATGGCAACTCGTTTTGGGCCTTGTGCACCCTCAACCTCTTTTCTTCAGATTTGGCACTCTGATTTTTATCAATTGATTGCTTCACTTCTTTGCCTTTTGTAGCCAATGTCAACACTTTAATTGGCTCTTTATTATTTGAGATCAAATCTGAAGTAGCACACTTACGACCATCTCTTTTCACGCGGTAAACTTGCTTTACCACCTCTTTCTTCTTCCTTGAGCTCTGGACCGATTCCTTATGATTGAAACGGTCTTTAACATGTGATTGTTCAAATGTTGATCTTCTCGGAGCTGCATAATATTGGTGAGATGGTCTAAAATAAGATGGAGAATGTGCCCTTGTATCATACCTGTCCCATGATGGATATGGATCTATATGAGCATAGGGAGGCATCCACGGCATTGGCATTGGCGGCCCAAAATAAGGATATGAATATGTTGCATTAAAATTCTCACTTTGCCAATACCGATCCTCATATTTGCGCCTTGGGGTGATCTTGGTTTCTTTGCATGATTTGGCCGATAAGCATTCTTCTCTTCACTCTTCTTTTGATATTTATCCAATAGTTCAGCGAAGGTGATTTTTGATCTCTTACACTTGCGCTTATTTCGGCCTTTGTTTTCTTTTGGTTTGCTTTCATCGATCATTGGATTTGCTTGCTGCCCCCAGTCCTTGGCGTCTCCATTGTAGCTTCGATGGAATTCTTCGCCCTCAAGATTATGTTCATTATGCTCTTCAACAACTTCTTTACTTGAAAGCTTGGATCCCATCACCTGCAGTTTTTACCTTCTCTTTAAATGGATCGGCTTGATGTTGAGGACGTTGCAGAAAACAAAAATTTCCTACGGTTTCACCAAGATCCATCTATGAGTTCATCTAGCAACGAGTGATTGGATGCATCTACATACCTTTGTAGATCGCGAGCGGAAGCGTTCAAAGAACGGGGATGAGGTAGTCGAACACGACGTGATCCAAATCACCGGAGATCCTAGCACCGAACGGACGGCACCTCCGCGTTCAACACACGTACGGAACAGCCACGTCTCCTTCTTCTTGATCCAGCAAGGGGGAAGGAGAGGTTGAGGGAGATGGCACCAGCAGCAGCACGACGGCGTGGTGATGATGGAGCTGCAGTACTCCGTCAGGGCTTCGCCAAGCGCTATGGAGGAGGAGGAGGTGTTGGAGAGGGAGAAGGAGGCAACCAAAGGCGTGTTCTGAAAGCCCTCCTTCCCCCACTATATATAGGAGGGCCAAGGGGGGGGCGCCGGCCCTAGGAGATCCAATCTCCTAGGGGGTGCGGCCAAGGGGGAGGAATCCCTCCTCCCCAAGGCACCTAGGAGGTGCCTTCCCCTCCTAGGACTCTTCCTCTTGAAACCCTAGGCGCATGGGCCTCTTGGGGCTGGTGCCCTTGGCCCATGTAGGCCAAGGCGCACCCCTACAGCCCATGTGGCCCCCCGCAGGTGGCCCCACCCGGTGGCCCCGGACCCTTCCGGTGGTCCCGGTACAATACCGATAACCCCGAAACTTGTCCCGATGGCCGAAATAGCACTTCCTATATATAATTCTTTACCTCCGGACCATTCCGGAACTCCTCGTGACGTCCGGGATCTCATCCGGGACTCCGAACAACATTCGGGTTACTGCATATACATATCCCTACAACCCTAGCGTCACCGAACCTTAAGTGTGTAGACCCTACGGGTTCGGGAGACATGTAGACATGACCGAGACGACTCTCCGGTCAATAACCAACAGCGGATCTGGATACCCATGTTGGCTCCCACATGCTCCACGATGATTTCATCGGATGAACCACGATGTCGAGGATTCAATCAACCCCGTATGCAATTCCCTTTGTCAATCGATATGTTACTTGCCTGAGATTCGATCGTCGGTATCCCAATACCTCGTTCAATCTGTTACCGGCAAGTCACTTTACTCGTACCGTAATGCATGATCCCGTGACCAGACACTTGGTCACTTTGAGCTCATTATGATGATGCATTACCGAGTGGGCCCAGTGATACCTCTCCGTCATACGGAGTGACAAATCCCAGTCTTGATCCATGTCAACCCAACAGACACTTTCGGAGATACCCGTAGTATACCTTTATAGTCACCCAGTTACGTTGTGACGTTTGGTACACCCAAAGCACTCCTACGGTATCTGGGAGTTACACCGATCTCATGGTCTAAGGAAAAGATACTTGACATTGGAAAACTCTAGCAAACGAATGCTATGTTTAGGATTGGGTCTTGTCCATCACATCATTCTCCTAAAGATGTGATCCCATTATCAATGACATCCAATGTCCATAATCAGGAAACCATGACTATCTGTTGATCAACGAGCTAGTCAACTAGAGGCTTACTAGGGACATGTTGGTGTCTATTATTCACACGTGTATTACGATTTCCGGATAATACAGTTATAGCATGAATAAAGACAATTATCATGAACAAAGAAATATAATAATAATACTTTTATTATTGCCTCTAGGGCATATTTCCAACAGTCTCCCACTTGCACTAGAGTCAATAATCTAGTTACATTGTGATGAATCGAACACCCATGGAATTCTGGTGTTGATCATGTTTTGCTCTAGGGAGAGGTTTAGTCAACGGATCTGCTACATTCAGGTCCGTATGTACTTTACAAATCTCTATGTCTCCATCTTGAACATTTTCACGAATGGAGTTGAAGCGACGCTTGATGTGCCTTGTCTTCTTGTGAAACCTGGGCTCCTTTGCGAGAGCAATAGCTCCAGTGTTGTCACAGAAGAGCTTGATCGGCCCCGACGCATTGGGTATGACTCCTAGGTCGGTGATGAACTCCTTCACCCAAATTGCTTCATGTGCTGCCTCCGAGGCTGCCATGTACTCCGCCTCACATGTAGATCCCGCCACGACGCTCTGCTTGCAACTGCACCAGCTTACTGCCCCACCATTCAAAATATACACGTATCCGGTTTGTGACTTTGAGTCATCCAGATCTGTGTCGAAGCTAGCGTCGATGTAACCCTTTACGACGAGATCTTCGTCACCTCCATAAACGAGAAACATTTCCTTAGTCCTTTTCAGGTACTTCAGGATATTCTTGACCGATGTCCAGTGTTCCTTGCCGGGATTACTTTGGTACCTTCCTACCAAACTTACGGCAAGGTTTACATCAGGTCTGGTACACAGCATGGCATACATAATAGAACCTATGGCTGAGGCATAGGGGATGACACTCATTTCTTCTATATCTTCTGCCGTGGTCGGACATTGAGCTGAGCTCAATTTCACACCTTGTAACACAGGCAAGAACCCCTTCTTAGAATGATCCATATTGAATTTCTTCAATATCTTATCAAGGTATGTGCTTTGTGAAAGACCTATGAGGCGTCTTGATCTATCTCTGTAGATCTTGATGCCTAATATATAAGCAGCTTCTCCAAGGTTCTTCATTGAAAAACTTTTATTCAAGTAGGCCTTAATGCTGTCCAAGAGTTCTATATCATTTCCCATCAAAAGTATGTCATCTACATATAATATGAGAAATGCTACAGAGCTCCCACTCACTTTCTTGTAAACGCAGGCTTCTCCATAAGTCTGCATAAACCCAAACGCTTTGATCATCTCATCAAAGCGAATGTTCCAACTCCGAGATGCTTGCACCAGCCCATAAATCGAGCGTTGGAGCTTGCACACCTTGTCAGCATTCTTAGGATCGACAAAACCTTCCGGTTGCATCATATACAATTCTTCCTTAAGGAAACCATTAAGGAATGCCGTTTTGACGTCCATCTGCCATATCTCATAATCATAAAATGCGGCAATTGCTAACATGATTCGGACGGACTTCAGCTTCGCTACCGGTGAGAAAGTCTCATCGTAGTCAACCCCTTGAACTTGTCGATAACCCTTAGCGACAAGCCGAGCTTTATAGATGGTCACATTACCATCCGCGTCTGTCTTCTTCTTAAAGATCCATTTATTTTCTATGGCTCGCCGTTCAACGGGCAAGTCAGTCAAAGTCCATACTTCATTTTCATACATGGATCCTATCTCGGATTTCATGGCTTCTAGCCATTTGTCGGAATCCGGGCCCGCCATCGCTTCTTCATAGTTCGAAGGTTCACCGTTGTCTAACAACATGATTTCCAAGACAGGGTTGCCGTACCACTCTGGTGCGGAACGTGTCCTTGTGGACCTTCGAATTTTAGTAGGAGCTTGATCAGAAGTATCTTGGTCATCATCAATAACTTCCTCTCTAGTCGGTGCAGGCGCCTCAGGAACATTTTCTTGAGTTGCGCCATTTTCCGGTTCAAGAGGTAATACTTCATCAAGTTCTACTTTCCTCCCACTTACTTCTTTCGAGAGAAACTCTTTCTCTAGAAAGGATCCATTCTTAGCAACAAAGATCTTGCCTTCGGATCTGAGGTAGAAGATATACCCAATAGTTTCTTTAGGGTATCCTATGAAGACGCATTTTTCCGATTTGGGTTCGAGCTTTTCAGGTTGAAGTTTCCTGACATAAGCATCGCATCCCCAAACTTTTAGAAACGACAGCTTAGGTTTCTTCCCAAACCATAATTCAAACGGTGTCGTCTCAACGGATTTCGACGGTGCCCTATTTAAAGTGAATGCGGCAGTCTCTAAAGCATAGCCCCAAAAAGATAGTGGTAAATCGGCAAGAGACATCATAGATCGCACCATATCTAATAGAGTGCGATTACGACGT
Organism: Triticum urartu; assembly: GCF_003073215.2. Lineage (NCBI taxonomy): Eukaryota > Viridiplantae > Streptophyta > Magnoliopsida > Poales > Poaceae > Triticum > Triticum urartu. Next base: position 401,724,115 of record NC_053027.1, on the reverse strand, counting down.
TCGGACACACCATTACGCTGAGGTGTTCCAGGCGGCGTGAGTTGTGAAACTATTCCACATTTTCTTAAGTGTGTACCAAACTCGTGACTCAAGTATTCTCCTCCACGATCTGATCGTAGAAACTTGATTTTCCTGTCACGTTGATTCTCAACTTCACTCTGAAATTCCTTGAACTTTTCAAAGGTCTCAGACTTGTGTTTCATTAAGTAGACATACCCATATCTACTCAAGTCATCAGTGAGGGTGAGAACATAACGATAGCCACCGCGAGCCTCAACACTCATTGGACCGCACACATCAGTATGTATGATTTCCAATAAGTTGGTTGCTCGCTCCATTGTTCCTGAGAACGGAGTCTTGGTCATTTTACCCATGAGGCATGGTTCGCACGTGTCAAATGATTCACAATCAAGAGACTCTAAAAGTCCATCAGCATGGAGCTTCTTCATGCGTTTGACACCTATGTGACCAAGGCGGCAGTGCCACAAGTATGTGGGACTATCATTATCAATCTTACATCTTTTGGTACTTACACTATGAATATGTGTAGCATTACGCTCGAGATTCATAAAGAATAGACCATTCACCATCGGAGCATGACCATAAAACATATCTCTCATATAAATAGAACAACCATTATTCTCGGATTTAAATGAGTAGCCATCTCGAATTAAACGAGATCCTGATACAATGTTCATGCTCAAACTTGGCACTAAATAACAATTATTGAGGTTCAAAACTAATCCCGTAGGTAAATGTAGAGGTAGCGTGCCGACGGCGATCACATCGACCTTGGAACCATTCCCGACGCGCATCGTCACCTCGTCCTTCGCCATTCTCCGTTTATTCCGCAGCTCCTGCTGTGAGTTACAAATGTGAGCAACCGCACCGGTATCAAATACCCAGGAGCTACTACGAGTACTGGTAAGGTACACATCAATTACATGTATATCACATATACCTTTCGTTTTGCCGGCCTTCTTGTCCGCTAAGTATTTGGGGCAGTTCCGCTTCCAGTGACCACTTTCCTTGCAATAAAAGCACTCAGTCTCGGGCTTGGGTCCATTCTTTGGCTTCTTCCCGGCAGCTTGCTTGTCGGGCGCGGCAACTCCCTTGCCGTCCTTCTTGAAGTTCTTTTTACCCTTGCCCTTCTTGAACTTAGTGGTTTTATTGACCATCAACACTTGATGTTCCTTCTTGACTTCTACCTCTGCTGATTTCAGCATAGCAAATACTTCAGGAATGGTCTTTTCCATCCCCTGCATATTGAAGTTCATCACAAAGCTCTTGTAGCTCGGTGGAAGCGACTGAAGGATTCTTTCAATGACCGCATCATCCGGGAGATTAACTCCCAGCTGAGTCAAGCGGTTATGTAACCCAGACATAGTGAGTATGTGCTCACTGACAGAACTATTTTCCTCCATCTTACAGCTGAAGAATTTGTCGGAGACTTCATATCTCTCGACCCGGGCATGAGCTTGAAAAACCATTTTCAGCTCTTCAAACATCTCATATGCTCCATGTCTCTCAAAACGCTTTTGGAGCCCCGGCTCTAAGCTGTAAAGCATGCCGCACTAAACGAGGGAGTGGTCATCGGTACGTGCCTGCCAAGCGTTCATAACGTCTTGTTCTGCAGGGAGAACAGGTGCATCACCTAGCGGTGCTTGTAGGACATAATCTTTCTTGGCAGCTATGAGGATGATCCTCAGGTTCCGGACCCAGTCCGTGTAGTTGCTGCCATCGTCTTTCAGCTTGGTTTTCTCTAGGAACGCGTTGAAGTTGAGGACTACGTTGGCCATTTGATCTACAAGACATATTGCAAATATTTTAGACTAAGTTCATGATAATTAAGTTCATCTAATCAAATTATAATGAACTCCCACTTAGATAGACATCCCTCTTCTAGTCATCTAAGTATAACATGATCCGAGTTGGCTAGGCCGTGTCCGATCATCACGTGAGACGGACTAGTCAACGTCGGTGAACATCTTCATGTTGATCGTATCTTCTATACGACTCATGCTCGACCTTTCGGTCTTCTGTGTTCCGAGGCCATGTCTATGCACATGCTAGGCTCGTCAAGTCAACCTAAGTGTATTGCGTGTGTAAATCTGTCTTACACCCGTTGTATGTGAACGTAAGGATCTATCACACCCGATCATCACTTGGTGCTTCGAAACGACGAACTTTAGCAACGGTGCACAGTTAGGGAGAACACTTTCTTGAAATTATTATGAGGGATCATCTTATTTACTACCGTCGTTCTAAGCAAACAAGATGCAAAACATGATAAACATCACATGCAATCAAATAATAATAGTGACATGATATGGCCAATATCACATAGCTCCTTTGATCTCCATTTTGGGGCTCCATGATCATCTTGTCACCGTCATACTCATCGATATGTAAGTTGTGATTCCTATTACAATAGCATGAACATCTCATACATCACATATAGATCATTCATCATTCATCACAACTTTGGCCATATCATATCACAAAGCACTTGCTGCAAAAACAAGTTAGATCGTCCTCTAATTGTTGTTGCAAGTTTTACGTGGCTGAAGTAGGGTTCTAGCAAGAACGTTTTCTTACCTACGTGAAAGCCACAACGTGATTTGTCAACTTCTATTTACCCTTCACAAGGACCCTTTTCATCGAATCCGCTCCAACTAAATTAGGAGAGACAGACACCCGCCAGCCACCTTATGCAACTTGTGCATGTTAGTCGGTGGAACCGGTCTCACGTAAGCGTACGTGTAAGGTTGGTCCGGGCCGCTTCATCCCACAATACCGTTGAAGCAAGATAAGACTAGTAGCGGCAAGAAAGTTGACAGCATCTACGCCCACAACAAATTGTGTTCTACTCGCGCAAGAAGAACTACGCATAGACCTAGCTCATGATGCCACTATTGAGGAACGTTGCAGAAAACAAAAATTTTCCTACGGTTTCACCAAGATCCATCTATGAGTTCATCTAGCAACGAGTGATCGGATGCATCTACATACCTTTGTAGATCGCGAGCGGAAGCGTTCAAAGAACGGGGATGAGGTAGTCGAACACGACGTGATCCAAATCACCGGAGATCCTAGCACCGAACGGACGGCACCTCCGCGTTCAACACACGTACGGAACAGCCACGTCTCCTTCTTCTTGATCCATCAAGGGGGAAGGAGAGGTTGAGGGAGATGGCACCAGCAGCAGCACGACGGCGTGGTGATGATGGAGCTGCAGTACTCCGTCAGGGCTTCGCCAAGCGCTATGGAGGAGGAGGTGTTGGAGAGGGAGAAGGAGGCAACCAAAGGCGTGTTCTGAAAGCCCTCCTTCCCCCACTATATATAGGAGGGCCAAGGGGGGGGGCGCCGGCCCTAGGAGATCCAATCTCCTAGGGGGTGCGGCCAAGGGGGAGGAATCCCTCCTCCCCAAGGCACCTAGGAGGTGCCTTCCCCTCCTAGGACTCTTCCTCCTTGAAACCCTAGGCGCATGGGCCTCTTGGGGCTGGTGCCCTTGGCCCATGTAGGCCAAGGCGCACCCCCTACAGCCCATGTGCCCCCCCGGGACAGGTGGCCCCACCCGGTGGGCCCCCGGGACCCTTCCGGTGGTCCCGGTACAATACCGATAACCCCGAAACTTGTCCCGATGGCCGAAATAGTACTTCCTATATATAATTCTTTACCTCCGGACCATTCCGGAACTCCTCGTGACGTCCGGGATCTCATCCAGGACTCCGAACAACATTCGGGTTACTGCATATACATATCCCTACAACCCTAGCGTCACCGAACCTTAAGTGTGTAGACCCTACGGGTTCGGGAGACATGTAGACATGACCGAGATCGCTCTCCGGTCAATAACCAACAGCGGGATCTGGATACCCATGTTGGCTCCCACATGCTCCTCGATGATCTCATCGGATGAACCACGATGTCGAGGATTCAAACAACCCCGTATACAATTCCCTTTGTCAATCGGTATGTTACTTGCTCGAGATCCGATCGTCTGTATCCCAATACCTCGTTTAATCTCGTTACCAGCAAGTCACTTTACTCGTACCGTAATGCATGATCCCGTGATCAAACACTTGGTCACTTTGAGCTCATTATGATGATGCATTACTGAGTGGGCCCAGTGATACCTCTCCGTCACACGGAGTGACAAATCCCCGTCTTGATCCATGTCAACCCAACAGACACTTCCGGAGATACCCGTAGTATACCTTTATAGTCACCCAGTTACGTTGTGACGTTTGGCACACCCAAAGCACTCCTACGGTATCTGGGAGTTACACGATCTCATGGTCTAAGGAAAAGATACTTGACATTGGAAAACTCTAGCAAACGAATGCTATGTTTAGGATTGGGTCTTGTCCATCACATCATTCTCCTAAAGATGTGATCCCATTATCAATGACATCCAATGTCCATAATCAGGAAACCATGACTATCTGTTGATCAACGAGCTAGTCAACTAGAGGCTTACTAGGGACATGTTGGTGTCTATTATTCACACGTGTATTACGATTTCCGGATAATACAGTTATAGCATGAATAAAGACAATTATCATGAACAAAGAAATATAATAATAATACTTTTATTATTGCCTCTAGGGCATATTTCCAACACTTGAAGCAGCCGATGCAAAAACTTTCTGCCATCGGGACCAATCGGAATAGACTGGTCATCTCTTGGTGTCTCAACAAATTTCAATCGTCCTTTATCAATGGCCGATTAAACTATTTGACGAAACATGTGGCAGTCATCCAAATTATGCTTGGACGAATCATGCAACTTATAATACATTCATCCTTGGATAAATGGCTTGACATGGTGATCAAGAATTCTAATGTAATTATTTTTCAACAACAAATCAAAGATTTGATCACACATGTTTGAATCGAAGGTATACCTTTTGTTTTCTAGCCGATCTTGTTGTGAGAACGGCTTTGGAGTTAAGCAAAAAAATGGTTCAGATTTGGCATCTTCCCATTCGGCTATGAATTCTCTTTCGCATACTTTTTCCGATGTCCTTAAATAAGACACTATACTAGCATCGGTTTTCCCAAAAGATTTTAACCTTGGCTTTAAATTTCTGAAATCAAAGTAGTTAAAATATACGCGTCTCAATTGAGACCATGCGTAAGCCAAGCATGAAGCAAGCAAAGCTACCCAATTAGATATGAACTTTAAATAAAGCAATGGGAAAAGGTTTGGCTGCAGTAATAAGTCACTATCGGTCTCTTTGAATGGTACAATATATTGGCCGATATGCTTAGTAACAATTTTATTGCTAACAAGTAAATTGCCCTTCTTCATTGGTCTTTGAAAATTACTTATTAGAATTTTTCTAATAGATGCATCAACAATAAAGTTGTGACCAAATCTGGAAATAGATAAATTACTTGCTAGACATACCTCTTCAAATATGTTGGGAGAGCATGATGATTTCATATGATGAATAATATTGTGCTTTGCTTCTGGATGACTTCCCAACACCATGTCACAATTTTCTTCTTGATTTCGTGCATCATAAATTTGAAGATATTCGTCAACCGAACTTTGTTCGGCTACTTGCTCTTGTCCTTGAAGCTTGTCAATTTCTATGGCACGAAACTCATAGGGCAGGAAGTAGGTTCCATTAACTTCAGAAAAATCAAGTATGGTTGTCTTGCTATACTTCCCATGCCCTTTCTCAACAATGTTTGCCTCTTTGGATTTGATGGATTCAAAATCTTTACTACTTGATTCGGCTTTTTCAACCGAAGCATTTTTAGTTTCTGAATCATCATTCTTTTCACCGGTTATATCAATTGGCAACACTTCTTTTATTTGAGCTAATTCCCTATCAATTCTCTCTTGGCGAAGTACTTGCACCCTATCACGCAAAGCTTTAACTCCCCTCTCAATTTCAGCCCGCTCTAGATTAGTTTGCCCCCCAATGCTTTTAGAATCTTTCGGCAATGAAGTGTTAGTGTTGCTGAAATTTTGTAATTGTGTAGGGGGTGTATAATATGCTGCGGTCCTAGGTGGAGGTGTATGCATTGCTGTATAACCATATGTTTTTTTGCCAATTCTATCAATGCATGTAGTTTCATCTTCTTGCAAAACTCTAGTCTTTATTGCAGCATAATCAGGAAACAACCCCTTTTCATATTGTTCAAGGCAAATAGCACTAATCTTCTTATTTTGGGCTAAAAATTTTAATGCAACCAGAGCCACCTCATCTCCTGCAATATTAGGCATATATGCTCCTATAGAATCTCCATTCACTCGGCCATGAACATGAAGGTGCGGAGCCAAATTATGGACATCAACAATTGCGTATGGTGCCAAAAAATTAGTAGCATTAGGTGTAGCATATGATGTTTGAGGGTAATTGGCCAAATAACTAGTAGTAACATGGCCAATTCCCCTATCCACCGGCACGTTTGGATTAACGTACTGCAAGTTATTTGCCGATGAATAAAAACTTGAAACACTTTGTTGCATACCGTTGGAAGTTCCTACATAGGGTGTCTCAACTTGATTAACTGAACTCATCATGTTATTCATCGGCATATAAATTTGTGGGGTTGCCTGTAACACCCCGGATATGATTTACCCAATATGTACTCCAACTCTTGCCGTTTCCGGCGTTAACTTATTTTATTCCCTCGGGTTCGGCTTTTTGTCTCCGTGTGTTGTTGTTGTCATTCATCTCATATCATTTCATCATGTGCATTGCATTTGCATACGTGTTCATCTCATGCATTCGAGCATTTTCCCCATTGTCCGTTTTGCATTCTGGTGCTTCGTTCTCCTCCGGTGGTCATTTCTATCTTTCTTTCGTGTGTGGGGATTAAACATTTCCGGATTGGACCGAGACTTGCCAAGCGGCCTTGGTTTACCACCGGTAGACCGCCTGTCAAGTTTCGTACCATTTGGACTTCGTTTGATACTCCAACGGTTAACCGAGGGACCGAAAAGGCCTCGTGTGTGTTGCAGCCCAACACCCCTCCAATTTGGCCTAAAACCCACCAAAACCCACTCCATCATCTAGCGCGTTCGATCACGATCGCCTGGCCGAAAACCGCACCTCATTTGGACACTCCTAGCTCCTCCTATGCCTATTTAAAGACCACTCCCCGAAATTTCTGGGCAAACCCTAGATCTCTCTCTCCTCACGCGCCGGACACTTCCTCCCGCGCCGACGGACATGTCCGGCTAGCCCCGCCGCCGCCACGTGTCGCCCGCCTGTTGGCCGCGCAGCCGCCCCACTTCCCCGTCCGCCACCGGCCCGGGAGGACCAGGAGGGGCCCCCGAGGCCCATACGCCGCGCCCCGCCGCCCGGCTGTCAACCGCCGCCGCCCGACGCGTCTTCCCCGCGCCCGGCCGCCACTCCGCCGCCCGGCGCCGTCTCCAGCGACCTCGATCACCGCCGCCTCAAGCCCGCGGCGCCGCACCTCCCTCCGGCGGTCGCCGCGCCGCCGCACGTCCCCGCGGCCGGATCCGCCTACTCCGGCCACCGCCTCGCCTTCCTTGCGCCGGCAAGCTCCGACAACTCCGGCGAACCCCGACATTTCCGGCGATCTCCTCGATCCGCGCGCCGGATCCAGATCTAAGAATCGGGGTTGACTTTTTTGTCCCAAACCCTAATAATTTGCGTTTTTCATCATGCTATAACTCCGCATCCGTAGCTCCGTTTTGGCATATAGCATATCAAAATGTTCGTCTCAGAGAGTACATCATTTCATTCCATTGCATCATTTTCATTTGAGTTCATCTTGATGCCCGAAATGCTGTTAGAAGAGTGCTACTTGAGATAATTGTCAGATCTGCTGCTCCATTTAGATATTTGTCATTTTTGCCATGATTATTGTGTGCATGTTATGCCCATGATCTCTACATGTGATTTTTTTACATTTTTGCCATCTATCCAGAGGTGCAACCCATGTATTTTTGTGATGTGTGTGGTGACTAGCACAAGCTTGCAAAGTGGTGCACTTTTTAATGCTGATTTCAGGGACTTAGCATTTCCACTAAGCCCTTGGTCTGTTTATCTCATGATGCCATATGTTCATGTTGTTGTCTAGTGATCCGTGCCTCTTTTGAGGATGATCAGTAAGGATGATTTGTTAATCTTGTAGTGCTCTATCCATACATGTCTTTGTTTGCAATTATGGAGCACCCTAGCTTGAGTCAATCGAGCTCTACTTTTACTATTTTGTGAATCTGGGCAGATTGTCTACTTGTTAGCGATTTTTCTGAGGATGTTGTAGTTGATCCGTGCATGCTATGTTATTGTTCTTGCCATGTATAACTTGTATTTTGTGTATTCTTGATGGGTGTATGCTTAGATTGTCATGACATGCTCTGTAGTGAGTGCATCGAGCTCGTAAACATGCCTACTTGATATCTGTTTTCAGCATGCTCCAGTTTTCACTAAGTCTGAGAACTGATTATGTTTTGCCATGTTCACATGCTTGCAAATGTATTTTCTGATCCCTTTTGGCTCAAGGTCACTAAGGTACTTTTGTTAAGCTCTTTGAGTAGCTCCATGCCATGCTTTACTTTGCCATGTTCAGGTCCTATAGCATATAGTTTTGTTGCTCCAAAGAGTGCTATCTGATCTGAAATTCCAGACAAGTGTTAATTTCACCAAGTCTGAAATTTGTTTATCAAATGCATTTTTGCCATGCTTGTTTGAACCTGTTAATGGATGAATTGGCCGTAGCTCAGTGCTAGACTTTTGTTAAGCATCATGAATGTGTTCCTGCCATGTATTTTGATGCCATGTTTGGGTGCTGTAGCATGTTTATCTCGTTGCATTTAGTTGACTACTTGTTGTAAATCGCAGATCGTGGCCATATTTGAATTGCTTGTCATTTCCAAACCGTAACTCCAATTCCGGCGTTCTTTATATCGTTTTCAAGCGATTTAATCTCATCTTTCTAGTGGCACACTTAGATTTCCAAGTTGAGGCCAGGTTCATTCATCTCTTGCCAAATCTTGCATATGCATCCCGCATCGGATCCCGCATAGCATACCATCCTTGCATCATTTTGTTTGAGCCTTGCACGTGGTTGATTGTGTCCTTGTTGCTTGTTTGTCTTGTTTGGGTAGAGCCGGGAGACGAGTTCGCTAACGAGGAGCCCGTTGAGTTTGCTTTCGAGGATCCAGTCAACTCTGACAACTGTGCAGGCAAGATGATCATACCCTTGAAATCACTACTATCTTTGCTTTGCTAGATGCTCGCTCTTTTTGCTATGCCATGCTACGATGCCTACCACTTGCTTTCAAGCCTCCCAAATTGGCACGTCAAATCTCTAACCCACCATGTCCTATCAAACCGTTGATTGGCTATGTTACCGCTTTGCTCAACCCCTCTTATAGCGTTGCTAGTTGCAGGTGAAGATTGGAGGCCGTTCCTTGTTGGAACATTATTTACTTGTTAGGATATCATTATATTGCCATGTTATCTTAATGCATCTATATACTTGGTAAACGGTGGAAGGCTCGGCCTCTCGCCTAGTGTTTTGTTCCACTCTTGCCGCCGTAGTTTCCGTCATATCGGTGTTATGTTCCCGGATTTTGCGTTCCTTACGCGGTTGGGTTATAATGGAAACCCCTTGATAGTTTGCCTTGAATAAAGCTTTTCCAGCAATGTCCAACCTTGGTTTTACCATTTGCCACCTAGCCTCTTTTTCTCTTGGGTTTCCGGAGCCCGAGGATCATCTTATTTTAAACCCCCCCGGGCCAGTGCTCCTCTGAGTGTTGGTCCAAACAGAGCCACTTGCAGCGCCCCCTCGGGGAAACTCGAGGTTTGGTTTTAGCTGTACGTAGTGTTCATCTGAGTGTGCCCTGAGAACGAGATATGTGCAGCTCCTATCGGGATTTGTCGGCACATTCGGGCGGTGTTGCTGGATTTCTTTTAACTTGTCGAAGTGTCTTGAAGAACCGAGGTACCGAGTCTGATCGGAACGTCTCGGGAGAAGGTCTATTCCTTCGTTGACCGTGAGAGCTTGCCATGGGCTAAGTTGGGACCCCTGCAGGGATTGAACTTTCGAAAGCCGTGCCCGCGGTTATGGGCAGATGGGAATTTGTTAATGTCCGGTTGTAGATAACTTAAACCTTAACTTAATTAAAATGTATCAACTGTGTGTGTTGCCGTGATGGTCTCTTCTCGGCGGAGTCCGGGAAGTGGACACGGTGTTGGAGTAATGCTTGCGCAGGTTACTCTCTAGTTTCTCGCTCGCGCTTTGCCTTCTCTTCTCGCTCTCTTGTGAACAGGTTAGCCACCATATATGCTAGTCACTTGCTGCAGCTCCACATATATTTACCTTGCCTTTCCTATAAGTTTAAATAGTCTTGATCGCGAGGGTGCGAGATTGCTGAGTCCCTGTGGCTCACAGATTACTATTACACCAGATGCAGGGCCTGATGATTCCGCTCCAGATGGCGCGCTTGAGCTCAAGTGGGAGTTCGACGAGGACTCTCAACGATACTATGTTTCTTTTCCTGATGATCAGTAGTGGTGCCCAGTCGGGGTGATCGGGACCGTGTCGCATGTTGGGTTATCTTTTATTTTGGCGCCGTAGTCGGGCCATGAGTGTTTGAATGATGTAATGTTATTTATGTACTTTGTGTGACGTGGCGAGTGTAAGCCAACTATGTTACTTATCCCCTTATTATGTATTACATGGATGTTGTGATGATTGCCTCACTTGCGACATTGCTTTCAATGCGGTTATGCCTCTAAGTCGTACCTCGACACGTAGGAGATATAGCCGCATCGAGGGCGTTACATTGCCGATGCATGGGAGTTGGGATACATATGTTGCATGTTGCTAAAATTATATGAAGTACAATCATGGAGATTTTGTTGCATCGGCCCTTGCACATAATTAGACCCATGATTGATAAAGCTAGGGCTAGCCGATACATTATGCTCATTAGATGATCTAGCAACAATATATGCATTATTTGCATCTACATATGTGAATTGGGTATTCATATTACCTTTGTAGATTGCAAACCCTAGATGACGATCTCTTCATAGCAAGAACGGACTGGAGACCGTTCAAAGCTTCGTCCCCAACGGAGTCGCCAAAAAGTGTGTTTGCACACGAACACGTCACCGTGTTCCTCCAACGCTGAGGGTGATGCACCGCAGCTCACGTCGAAGGAGCCCGTCCGGAAGCGCGGTACGCAAGCAATCCGGCGGGTGCTTTTCAGGACCCGAAACCCCACGCGCCCGGGAGGGACCCCGTCTGGACGCGCGGCGGCTATGGGCTGCCCTAGGTTGGTTCACACGCCCCTAGAGCCTCGAGGATCGCTGCCCTTCAACACGAAGAACGAACGAAGAACGAGAAAGAAATAACAAAGGGGGGATGTAAAATTAGGGTAAAAATAGATGTGTTTTGCGATTGTGTGTTGTTGTTCAATCGGCCGTCACCTCTCGTCTATATAAGAGGCGGATGGACTTCCCGTACAAGAAAATGACTTGCCTTGTCGTCTAAATCATCAAAATCTGGCCAAATTTGGACTTCTCACGACTTCCGGCCCGGATGTCCGGCTCTAGGTCCGGATGATCCGGCCTAGCACAGTTTTCTGACAACAGCTTACTGTTTTGCCTCTAGAATCCACATACGACCTTGGATTTGGACGTTTTTTATATCCAAATCAACCTCCTCGACGAGGCGCACAACTTTCATGTTGAACACGTTTCGGTCTGAGGCCATCTTGGGGGTGTTTCAGGTCGTTTTCTAAAGTCTGGAGCAGAAAAACTTATCCGGATGTTCGGATTCATGTCCGGATTATCCGGGCTTTACCCGGATGATCTGGGTGCCATCCGGATGATCTGGCTTCACGGGGCCCGAAATTTATGGTTCCGTTGATTTACCCGGATGATAGCCCGGATGTTTGGGTCATTCATCCGGCCGAAGGCCGGATGGTCCGGATCCCGGCCCAGATGATCCGGCCAAATACTGTTGCAGCCCACTGTTTTGCCTATAACTTTTGCATACGATCTTCGATGAGGACGATTTTTATATCAAAATCGTCCGTTTCGACGAGACGAAGAACTTTGCAGTTGTAACTTTTTCCATCAGAGGCCATCTTGGTTAGGTTTCATGCCATTTTATAATCTGGTGTCAATACGAATATCTCTAAGATTGTCATAACTTTTGCATTCGAGCTCCGTTTTGGACCATCTATATATTTACTCCCATCGGCTTGAAGAGAGTCATCCAATGATGACATGAAATCATGAATTTGACATCATCTCATTATAGCCTCAAGTTACTCTTTGCGATCATGCCATTTTTGAGCGTCAACAATTTTAAAATATTGTAAATATATATATTACGAAAACACTCTTCAAAAACACATTTGAAAAAATGTTGAATAAGTATTAAAAAATGTCGAACAAGAATATGAAAAATGTTGAACAAGAATTTGAAAAATGTTGAGTAAGTATTAAAAATCTTGAACAAGTATTTGAAAAATGTTGAATAGGTATTAAAAAAAGTTGAACATATATTTTAAAATGTTGAATAAGAATTTGAAAAATGCTGAACAAGTATTTGTAAATATTGAATAAGTATCAAAATGTTGAACAAATATTTAAAAAATATTGAATAGGTATTAAAAATATTGAACAAGTATATGAAAAATGTTGAGAAAGTATTTGTTTTTTTAATAAGTATTAAAAATGTTGATCACGTATTTTTTTGAATAACTATGAAAATGTTGAACAAGTTTTTAAAATGTTGAAACAATGGTCAGAGAATGCTGAAATTGTACACAAAAAATGTTGATCACTTGTTACAAAAAATATTTTTGACATGTACGAAAATGTAGAGTGAAAACGAAAACAAAGATAAGAAGAAACAAAGGAAAAAAATGAATAAGAAAATAGAAAACCAGACAAAAAAATGGAGAAGAAAAAAGAAATCAAAGAAAAAAAAATGGAGAAAAACAAAGGAAAAACAATAAAACCGGTGAAAACCGGATAAGGAAGGAAGAAAACCAATAAAAACGAAAAAAAAACCCAGAAAAATAATAAAAAAAACACGTCGGTTCGCCTAAAGAAGGAGGCACCCAACTAGGTTAGTAGCGCTGGTCGGCATCCGATAGACCATGGTTCGATCCCTCAAAGCCCTCATTTCTTCTTGCTTCCCCTTTTTTGGAGTATCTGCGCATTGTATGGACCGACCCTATACTGTTCCCGCTCTACGCGCGAAAATTCATCGGGCTTGCTTAATGCGACAAATAGCGAAATTACTAATTGAGGAGTACTCTTTGTAAAGATCACTCTCATCTTCCTAGGTTGTGATATGTGGCGCGCTGTATGTGCATCATTTCTTGCAACATGAGAGCTTTTTTTCATAGATCCATTTATTCAAAGCGTTTTTATCGCTTAAATCGTGCGTTCAAATCTCGAACTATTTTCACCGTTGGATTTCCCGCATCGATATCTTCAACTTGATCCAATGTTGATAGGTTTTGAGAAATATTTTTTTTTCAAAAAAACCGGACAAAAAACAAGACAAAAAAACCAAACCGGGAACATGCTTTTTCCCCTTTTCGCAAGACCGTGCCTCTCGCGAAAGAACAACCGCGCCTTTCGCGCGAGCAAAATCGTGCCTCTTGCGGAAGGGAAAAAACACATTTTTTCGTTTCCGAGCACAACCGTGCCTCTCGCGCGAACAAAACCATGCATCTCGCGGAAAGAAAAAAAATATAAAAAACGCGTTTCTTTCCGTTTCCGAATGGCACGGCCGTGCCTCTTTCCAAAGCACAACCATGCCTCTTGCGGAAGAAAAAAATAGAAAACACATTTTTTTCGTTTTCGAGAGGCACGGCCATGCCTCTCGCGGAAAAAAACCCAGAAAACACATTTTTTTCTTTTCGAGAGGCGCGGCCATGTCTCTCGCGAAAGCAAAACCGTGCCTCTCGCGGATGCAAAAAGAACACGTTTTTTCGTGTGGAACTTTTTTTTCTCAATTTTTTGTCCAAAAGCTAAGAAAGACCGATAGAAAACCCGGAGCGCGACACGTTGCGGTGGCCTCCAAGTGGCGTGCTCTCAGCCTACCCGCAAGTGATCGTTGCAAGGTTTCTAATGAATCACTCGTCAACTAGTTGCTCCCGACAAATAGTCTTTTTTAAGGAAAATCTTGGTCTCTTTATTGCATGATAATATATGGTACAATTGTAGTGTCATTCGGCTGCAGCGACCAATTATATCGACCATGAGCTAAAGACACAACGACTTTACAAAATTATGAGCCTTCATATTGGACATTCTGCATTCATGAATAATCCAAACTTCTTCAAACTCCTGACGATGAATGTTGATCTCATGTAGGATCTGGCTGTAGATAGCTTTACTCCCGACAAATAGTCGCCGTGATATATCCTTTGCGGGTCCCGAAGGCGGAAGCAGCTAGTTAACGAGCGCTCCTTCGGGAGTCTCGCAACGATCAGCGCCATTTGACGCATTCACAGTCATTCGCCACGTGTCGTGGTCTGAACGCTCTCTTCGATTTTTGTTTTTTTTCGCACGCGTTTTCGGCTTTTTAAACTTTTTTCGTTTTTTTTGACATTTTGGTTTTCTCCCGGTCTTCCTTAGCATTTCGATCAATTTTTTTGCGCGAAAAATATGCGTTTTCTTTTTTTTTTCTTTCGTGAGAGACACGGTTGTGCTTTAGCGAGAGTCACGGCCGTGCCTTTCGGAAATGAAAAAAATGCGTTTTCTAATTTTTTTTTCGCGAGAGTCACGTTTTTGCTTCCGCGAGAGTCACGATTTTGCTTTCGCGAGAGTCACGTCCGTGCCTCTCAGAAGGAAAAAAACACATTTTATGTTTTTTTCCTTTCGCGAGAGTCACGGTTCTGCTTCCGTGAGAGCCACGGTTGTGCTTTCGCAAGAGTCATGGCCGTGCCTCTCAGAAAGGGAAAAAAATACGCGTTTTCTGTTTTTTTCGCGAGTGACAGTTTTGCTTCTGCGAGAGGCACGGGTGTGCTTTCGCAAGAGTCACGGCTGTGTCTCTTGAAAACGAAAAAAAAACACGTTTTCTATTTTTTTCCCTTCCACGAGAGTCACAGTTTTGCTTCCATGAGAGGCACGGGTGTGATTTCGCGAGAGGCACGTGCATGCCTCTTTCGAAAAAGAAAAAAAACCATGCTCCTGGTTCGGTTTTTCGCCCAGTTTTTTCGTTCGTTTGTCTTCATGAAAAAAAAGTTCGTCAAAATCTATGAACATGGGATCTAGTTTTGAAGATTTTAACGCGAGAAATCCAATGATGAAAACGGTTCGAGATTTGAACGCACGGTTTAAAAGATAAAACATTTTGAATAAATATATCTATGAAAAAAGAAAACTATCAGGTTGCGATAAGTGGCGCGCTGCATATGCGCCACTTGTCGTGATCTGGAAAAGTGGAGTGTTTTTTGCAACAAGTACTTCTTAATTAGTGATTTCGCCCGAAGGCTCGGCGAGCATTCTAATCTGATGCACTACCAACAAATTCGGCCCAGCCCACTAACCAACCTGAAAGCCCATCAACCATCTGAATCAGTTGCTAGTTAGGCCCAAAAATCAGCCGAACGCATGCAAACCCGGTGGCGACGGAACGGACGGAGCCCTGAGTGGCCTCCTTCACCGACCCACGAAAGAGAACAGCTCCACGCGACAGAGAGACAGCAACTGCCCGACCGCACTCCTCTTCCACCTCCCGCCCACGCCCAGATCTCCCGGAGCTTCCAGAGAGCAGCCTCGCCCCCACTCGAGGACAGACATGGCGGCCTTCACCAAGCTCGAGGACTCCCCCATGTTCCGCAAGCAGGTGCTTCCCTTCTCTCCCTGCCCGCGAGGCGTACACGATCATCGGGGTCCCTCCGGGTTAGCATATTTGGGATCCCGTGGATTGAAGAGATCTCCGGTTTGTTCTGCGTTTTTGCTTGGCGTTCTTGGCGGGCTCGCATCAGGCGCATGGTGGGTTTTGAGCTGTATTTAGGGTTTTGATGGTTGTAATGACAGAGCCGAGGCGAATTTGGGGATTCGGCACCGTTTTGTGTCGCGAGATCTCGACTTGATCGTGTGCTTTCCTGGTTGTCGGTCGGTTTTGATTGGAAATGCGAGAGCTCTTTGAGTGGTTGGAGCTTTTCTCGATAAAATTCCGTGTTGGATTGTATTGGGCGAATCGAGTAGGTTGGTGCTAATCTGGCCGCATGAGTGGCTCACATTGTGTCTGCTTACCGGGTAGGTCTCTGCATTCCTGTTACCTTTTGGCTTTTTTGGTGCCAGATAGTGATTAGTTGGAGGGCTGACGGCTGAGGCTTTTCCGGTTGCAGTGGTGCCTTCTTGTGTTTAGATCATTTTTGCTGCTTGCCGCACACTTGGAACACAATGGTTAGACCACGTAAGGACGAACTTGTCACTTGTGGATTCAGTGAATTGGGAAGCTTGCTGGCCAAATTCTGAATCCGGCCATTCAGTCCGTGAAATTTGCTAGTTTTGTCGCCAATGCCTCTTGTTGATTTGCAATTATGCGTCTGAAATGTTATTGAGCCACCTTTTTAATTACAATGATTTATTTCACCTTTTAAATTATGTTATTTGCTGTTAGTGCTAAAACAAGTAAATTATTTGAGCATATCCAAAATATAGCACTGTTACTGTTTTATAAAGAGTAAATGTTATTCTGTTGCTTAAAAGTTACATTGGAAATGTTGATAAAATGTGCACTATATAACTACTACTATTTGATAAACAAAAAGCCACTGCACCTAAAGGCATAAAAATACCACTATAAGACAATAATGCGTAACTCACTTACTTTTGCAACAATACAAAGCACAGTCGTCTTATAATATAGTGTATGCTGTTTTGGTGTCATTTAATCGTTTAAAACCGCAAAAAGTCGTTTGGTGCTCATTACAGTTTTCAGTTTGTGTAGGCAGTATTTGGTCCTTGTTATGTATGGCCTAGGCCCCATTTTGATCCCATACTTTCAGTATAATACACTAGTCCTGTTACACATAAAATTGGGTCATCAATGGCGCATATTGACGTGGTGGGACAAATAGGCATTGACATGGCTGCTAACTCATACAGGGACTAGCTGCCTGCCCACACGAAATTACCATCTTTTCCACGTCAACCCCCTTCGTCCCAGGGGCTCCAAAATGAGCCTTGGGGTAAAGGAGGAGGGAAAAATGTGCACTGTGCCCTTGCAGCGACATTGGTGCTC
The DNA here is from genome assembly GCF_003073215.2 of Triticum urartu. Classification (NCBI taxonomy): domain Eukaryota; kingdom Viridiplantae; phylum Streptophyta; class Magnoliopsida; order Poales; family Poaceae; genus Triticum; species Triticum urartu. The sequence goes on along the minus strand of NC_053027.1, from coordinate 401,706,883 downwards.
TGTGAATTATTGGAACACCTTGTTGGACCAGCATGGCAAATTGAAATTTTGACATATTGAACTGACATATAGGCTTCATCTGTAAATGAGAAGATCCTCGGTTGCAGTTTTTTGGATTTTATATGTATTCCGTGACTAACCTTACTCAAGATTGAATTCTGTTGTAATTTAGCAATGAAAGAAATCCAAAGATTATTCTCTAGATGGCTAGTATTCGGGCATAATGATCATTTCGCTGAAATAGTAGTGATCTTGACACATGACTGTTTGGACACTGGTCTCAATAATTTCACAAGATGGAGCATGAAATTTCCCTTCAACTTCTCTCTCTTTTTTGGCCAACGGACCTTTCTTTCCAGTTTAAACTGTAATTGAACTTATACATGCATTTAAGTTGTTTCTGACTTATTTCAATTGATCCACAGGTCAATTCTTTGGAACAACTTACCGATGAACTGAAACAGCGGTGTTCAAACCTTCATAAAGGATGCAAAAAATTCATGTATATTTTTCTCCTAACCCCTGTTCCTTAGCTGTAAAGATTTGTTGTGGAAACGTAAAGCAACCTGGCAGCATGCACATCGTTGCGGATGCTATAGATACATAGTACTATATGGGTTTCTCATATATTATTTATTTCATGTAATACATTAACTCTTTTCACTACCTAAGTCTATTTGAAGGCAAGTAAATATTTAGTTTCTGTGGCCTTAGATTAGATGTGGTGCTGATTTATGTTGTGTAATAGAGAAACTATTGAAATCACTACTCCCTGTAAAAGGAACCACAAAACGAGTTATTTCGTTCAATGTTGAAGCCATGCCACCTCTGCATGATATTAATCCTAATGTTAACCAAGGTTCACATAACAAACCATGTTATGTGCGTGGATCAAGGCCCTACGGCCGGCATACACAATCAAGGCAGGGATTATATTAGGAAAGAAGAAAATAAAAATAGGAAGGCGATACATTCAGTTAGGAATATAAAGATAGAGAGGTGCTTTGTTAGGAAATTAGAGACAGAGTTAGAGTTTCATGGATCATATTAGTCTTCTTATATATAAAGGGCTAGCAAGTAACCTTTCGAGACTGTTTCATTGCATGCCCCAAAAGGTCATACGCTAGTCCTTTATATATATGATGGCTGACTAGATCCTTAAGACTCAAACTCCATCTCCCAAGAAAGCTTATATGCATCTGTAAATTTTTAATTGAAGTCATCTCTTTTCTAACCCTATAATATCCTATCTGTACTTAATTCTTAAACCAGTCCCTGCATCCATAACATATGAATCCTCCGTAAGGCATACGACCTCACTGGAATGCTAAAGCTAGTTGTAAACGTTTTTAGATGAAAGCAAATTATTAATTTGGTCCTGTATTATTGTGTTATGGTCCAATATTAATTTGGATGTCTATAGCATATATTCTATGGATGCCTGTGAAGGATAATTTTACATGCTCCTTTCCTTACTGCTTCTAACCATTTTTACTATTATATTGCATGTAACTATGTACTTTTGTAATTTTATGGACTAAAACAATAATAAACCTTATGGTTGATGTTCAAGCTTGTTATAGTTTGGCTAATATCCTTAGTTTCAGGGGATCTCTTGATGAAGGATATGCAGGAGATCTATTATTTGCTGACGCCCTAGAAGCTTTTGGTGCTGGTCGAGATGACCCTGTTAGCGTTGCCATTGGAGGTTATTTCACAAAAATCTCTGATGTTTCTTTTGCTTACTTTTGTCCTGGTTTCTCATCTATACTTACTGAAGCCATTATCCTTCTCATTTGAATATCTTGTGCCCCGTAATTTTTGTTAAATCTTGGTTCTTCATGTTCCCACATTTACTTAATAGACCACAGTTCTTTGCAACAGTCGACATGATTTGCACCATGCCATCTTACTGGAACTAGATTATACAAGTTTCTTCAGTAAAATATGATTCCATGTAGCCGTTTAAATTTGGGAGAAACCTGAACTTTCAAATTCCTTATTATGTTGCAGGGCCTGTAATGTCCAAGTTCACTACTGCTTTTAGGGAGCTTGGAACGTACAAGGAGCTCCTTCGTTCCCAGGTACTACCTATCATGTACCATTGGCCTCAACCTTTCTTGGTAGTTTACTTCACCTGTGAGAATAATTTAGTAGAAAATAATATCTTTCTTGCTAAGTTTTGAGTTTTCTTTTTGAACATTGCTAAGTTTTGAGTTTGAAGGACAGGCCTGGCGCAGTAGTGTGCCAAGAGGTCCTGGGTTCGACGCAGCCTCTCTGCATTGCACTGTGCAGGGGTAAGGCTTGCCTCGTATAATCCATCCCCAGACCCCACCTGGTGTGGGAGCTTCTAGAACTGGGACTGTCCTTTGAGTTTTGAGGTTGCACGCCTTGAATTTATCCCTTGCGAGTAATGGCATGATCTGTACCATTTCAATTTATAGCATTTGCATCAGCAGTACCTGTGCTTTCCTTCTTCTGTTTTCAGATTCAAACCTGCAGTTTGGAACCATGGCAATTTGACAACTGTAGCTTCAATGTTTAGACTGTAGCATACTCAGTATATTTTACCACCTACAAATTGGATTAGTGGTAAGTTTCACTACATGTGGGGCAGATTGAAAGTAGAGGTGGTCAAATGTTACACTTTTAACATAAAGGTGGGAATTTGCAAAACCACAAAAATGCAATTATGAGCCATGCATACCCCAATTTGTGAAGGCTTGTACATCCTTATATTGCAAGGAACAGAACTGATTGGAAGGAAATGCCAAAGTGGTCTTTGAGCTGGAAAAAACTGTTAAGAAAGGAAAACATTTTGATTTACTTAGCTTGACTGCACCAGCATATATCCAGAACCTGAATCATGTGTTGAAAGAGGATATTTATGTGTTATGTAACGAGGTCTTCATTTGCGTATCACAAAATCTTTATGTATGGATTCCTGGAAAGTTGTTACATTTCATTTGGTCATGATGTATGGCGCTCTGTTCTTTTTTCCTAGTAAAATATCATTACAAGTGACTATAACATTCTAATCAGTCTGTCCCTTCAAACAGGTCGAGCATATGCTTAGTGAACGTTTGACGCAATTCATTAACGAGGATCTGCATGATGCAAAGGTGACCCCCCCCCCCCCCCCCCCCCCCCACACACACACACACACACACATGTCTTAACAAGTTTTATGCTTGTTGGGCTCAAACTTAATTAAGTAAACTGAGATGGTCTTAAAATTAATTCCACACTTATAATTGATGTTCTCTTAACTACACTTGGCCTACTGTCTTGATTTCGATGTGGAGAATTTTAACACATTGGTTTGTTACTATTGCGCTAACATTTGGCCCAATATATAGGATTGTCGACAGCGTTTGGATAGGGCTACAATGAGCTATGATCAGGTAATGTCTTAACTTCTACTAATACCTCCGATCCGAATTAATTGACGCAACCTCTATACAATGTTGTATAGAGGATGCGTCCATTAATTCAGATCGGAGGGAGTATGTCATTATCTATTTTTGTTGTTTATTTCTTCATGTTGCCCTGTGGTGCACCATGAATAAATGAATTATCTGACCTTTTTCTGAATACCATGTGGTTTGAATATATTTTTTAATATTTCTTCCTATTGCTATCTTGCTTCTCAGGCCCGTGAAAAATTTGTGTCAGTGCGGAAAGGGACTAGAGCAGAAGTAGTGACCGGACTTGAGGAGGTAAACTGTGACAACTTTTCCGTAGTGGATGTAATTTAGTGTGCACGCTACCTTCCTAATCCCGTTTTACAGGATCTACACAATGGCAAGTCAGCTTTCGAGAGATCCCGCTTTAACTTAGTATGTATCACCATTTTTTCTTCATATAGCATTGTTATGTATATTATGTAACCATGCCAATGATTCTCCTGCAATGTAAGGAATTCAGGTTCATGCCCTTGCAAACATTGAAGCAAAGAAGAAGTACGAGTTCTTGGAATCAATAAGCGCGGTGATGGATGCCCATCTAAGATATTTTAAGCAGGCATGGATACTCTCGACAGTTTAAGCGATCTTTGTTGTATTGTTGGTTGAGACCTTGATTTTTTTTCTTTGTTCTAGGGATTCGAGCTACTGAGCCAAATGGAACCATTCATTCACCAGGTTTAATAATCACTCCTTTGGCATATTGGTTTTAACTGATAATTATGATAACCAGGAATGCGTTGACCATAACTTATCGATGAATTTGCTAACTGCAATGTCTTAATGCAGGTTCTAACATATGCGCAGCAATCAAAAGAAATGGCTATGAATGAGCAAGATAAACTTGCAAAGAGAATTCAAGAGTTCAGAACTCAAGAAGAAATAGCAAACTTGAGAATGGCTAGTAATGTAAACACATCTACGAGTGGTGATGGCATACATGTTGTTGGTCTTCAATCCTATAAAAAGATTGAAGCCTTAATGCAGTCAACTGCCAATGGCCAGGTAGTTAATTATCCATTGTCGAGTAAAGAATCATAAATAATAGGCTAAAATACTAGAAATTATATGGATGCTGCATTGCTTCCCCACATAATGGTTTGGAGAGAACATTTAGCCCAGAGATAATACACATGCCTAGTGCCGATGAACTTTTTTTTTTCTACTGGTGCTTGATTTGTTTAGGCACCTGTTCCCCACATAATGACTGTTTGGCTCAAAATCTAGTACTCTACTCTTCTTTTATCCTCTTATTATAATTAAATCAGCTACATGTTCATTATATTTTCCATTCGTAATTATTTTCTGGAGTCTGTTGCTTTTCCTGAATATTTTTCTTTTACCAGGTTGAAATAATTAAACAAGGTTATCTCTTTAAGCGTTCTGAAAATCTACGAGGAGAATGGAAGAGGAGGTATTTTGTTCTTGACAGCCATGGGACTCTGTACTACTACGGGAACAAGGGAAATAAACAATCGGTATGGTTAGCAATTTGATCATGGCTGTCTATTTAAAACTTGGCACACTAAGTATCCTGAGCTCTCACCTTTTGCTTGCGTGAGTTGGTAAACTTATGTTTTGTAGAAATATATGTTTCGTCTTATTCATAGTTATAATTGATTTTTTCGTTGTAAATCAGCTATATTTGTGATAAACATTATGTTTTCTAGTATCTAATCCTTGATCATGGTTTTTATGACTCTTACTTACTGTGCCATTTTCCTCTTTCAATTAGAATATGATCTAGTATTGTTTATGTTTGGTGATTAATCATTCTCTGTGTGGAAGGTTGGTGATTAATCATTCTCTGTGTGGAAGGTATCAGACTGATGCACATTTTCCCCATCAAGTGGATTAATTTTAAAAATGAGTTACAGCGGGGATCTTCCCCACTGTCTTTTGGCTAAAAAAAAGTGGATTAATTTTCTAAGGGCTATGTCACTACAGTGTAATTTGTGCTCTACAAAGTTTCTGCGCAATTGGTGATTAGAGTGGGGATATGATAGATTGTTTAAGTGCGGCGTTTGAGAAGTTATGCCGTAAATGTGTTATATAATTCACCATAAGCAGCTGTTATTTGTTATTTATTGTATACTTACCTTGTTTTGTTCTTTGGAAGCAAGGAGTGGCATCACAGCAAACTGCTGAACCGACTGGTGTATTTAGTCGCTTCAGATTCTTAAATCCAAAAGCTTCATCTCAGGGGGATGATTCTCTTTCATGTCGTACAATTAATCTCAGAACTTCAACAATTAAGATGGATGCTGAAGAAAATGATTTAAGATTTTGCTTCAGAGTAATCACTCCCATGAAGGCATACACTTTACAGGTAATTGTAACTGTTACCCCTTAAACGTTGAGCGTTCTGTATATAGCACAAATTTTAGGGTTTGAAGAAAAACAGTGTTTTGAGATGTCAGAAGAAAAACACATTGTTATGAACTTATGATATTCATTTTTCGAGAAGTGATGCCATATGTTTCCTGAGATCCAATTTTCGCTTTGTTGATGGCAGGCGGAGACAGAGGCTGACCAAAAGGACTGGATCGAAAAAATAACAGGAGTTATTGCATCACTGCTGAATTCACCATTTTCGCATCAGGTTTGCTCCGGTCTTTTCTTTTGTTGCATTCTACAGAAACACTTGGTTAGCTGTATCAAAATCTATCTAAAAAACCTGCTTAACTGTTTGGTAGCAAACTTCAGATATCTTATTGCAGCATTTGCTTTTCATAATCATTTTACTAGTGCTTGACCTGCCTTAAGATTGGCTCCATTTTAGTGCAATTGCATACATGCGAAAAACAGTTCCTCTTCAAGTGAGTATATATTACATAAAACCACCACATGTGGGGCAGCCTTCAAACATAACCACCACTTTTGGGAAAATTTGCTAAAAGCACTACTTCTGGGGCAGGAAGTGAAAACTTACACTGATGATCGGGTTCAGTGGTTTCGAGAGCAAATCCGGCATGCTGGGCCTGCATGTAAGAGCTGACGTGGCTTAGCTTACGAAAACGCTATGTTGAGGTGGATGTGGGGCCAACTTGTTAGCTCTCATCTTCTTCCCAGCCTCTTCTCCATCCCGCTTCTGAGCCTCTGCCCTCTCTTGAGTGAGCGCCATCATCACTGGCATTCCGGCCATGCTGAGCCACTCCACATAACACAGGAGCTCCACCACAAAACCAAGAGGAAGTGACATCAGCCAAATTTGAAGCCTGTCTCCATCGTTGGAATTTGCCTTCTCGTTCCAAACTCTGACCGTGGCATCCACACCATGATCTCCTTCTCTGGTGTGTATTAGGACGATTCCCATACACAATCTCTCTCTTTCAGTTTAGTGATTCAACAGTTGTAGCCTTGCTCCTGTGCATGACTGACATCACATCGACTCCTGGTCTCATTTTAGCCATCTGTGGGGTTCCCATGCATTGCTGGCATCGCATCGGCTCCTGGTTCCAAAAGTGGTGGTTATGTTTGAAGGCTGTCCCAAGTGTAGTGGTTTTATGTAGTTCGCTATCTTCAAGTTAGTACTATACTGATTTTATCCTGATTTCATCTTATTTCAGCCGCCATATGGGAATCTAGCAGCAGAAAGTCATGGTTCTGCAAGTTCTCTTGATTCTGCTGCATCTCTTGAAGAGAGCAAAAGTTCAGAAGCACACAGTGATGCAATAAACCATCTCAGGAATATCCCTGGAAACGACAGTTGTGCAGAATGTCGTTCTCCAGATCCTGATTGGGCATCTCTAAACTTGGGTATTCTTATTTGCATCGAGTGCTCAGGGGCTCACAGGAATCTTGGAGTCCATATTTCAAAGGTGCAATATCCAATCTTTATTTTTAGCACATTTACTTTTTTTGGCACCTTATTTACGTTACAACTTGATCAGTATACATTGGGTTGGCCCTGTCATCCCCAGAAAGATTTTGTACTTGAAATGATTGGAGTTATTAACTTAGTGATAGCACTAGCGTAAAGCTGTAAAATAGCAGCGTAATACTGTCCACTGCCGCCGATCACTATTGAAGATGGTTGACAGAACTCAATGCGAACTATGGGCTGCCTTTTTCTGCAATGTTAGTACTTGGTATCCTGTCAAAGTATCTTTATGAACTGAAGGATCTAGATTCTTTTGGTTCACCAGAAGATCTGTCCTTTTTTCCTCGATTGATCTGTCTTCTCAATCGACATTACCTTCCCGCAGTTGCAGTCCAATTTCGAATTCTGAAACTGCCATGTCTTTGCCAGAAAAGGTTCACATACCTTGTTGTAATACATGTAGCTATTATATTTCCCTTTGCTGGTACTGACGTAATAATGAATTGTACTTACCACTTAGTCCAACTCCGACTTAGGAATATGTTTTCATACCATGTATATTATATATTGTAGATATTAGCATATATTTCTGTATACTCGGTCAAACTTAATATAGTTTGACTTAGGACAAAACTAGAACTTCAAGTAATGTGGAACAGAGGGAGTATTTGTTAATGAGTATAAGATGTTCATAACTATGTGAATACGCCAATCTTTGCTGTATATGATATTTTGCGGGCTTGTGATATATAGGGTTTTAATAGTCTTTTGATTTAGACATTATACCATATCAAGGTCACTATTTCAACAGTGCAGCTGATGTTCTTATTTGATGTAGGTTCGATCCTTGAGATTGGATGTGAAAATATGGGAGCCAGTAATTATTGATTTGTTTCGTGCACTTGGAAATGATTACAATAATTCCATTTGGGAAGCTTTGCTTCCAAAAGAAGATCAAGGGTATGTTCAAGCAATATACGTATCGTGTTAACTAGTTCTTCTACTCAAGTTTTAAACATTTCTCGTCCTAGCTACTCCCTCTTCTAAACATCGATAAGCTGTGGGAGATGACTGTTAACAAATTTGGGCTAAACGGATCATGTGTACCTGTACAGATTGTTTGTACTTATACATGTACCGTTTACAATTATTTGAGCTCTCTGGAAGTCTGGAATTCGTTTATTTATAGAGTGAACTTAGGATTGAATTTCCAATCAATTTTCAGTGTGTACTGAAATTCATTATGTGACAGGGTGCTCAATGAATTAGCTAGGTTACCCTGATATGTTGGGGAGTCGCAGTGTCAGCTTCCTGATACGTATCCAGTACTGATACACCCTGATATGTATAGAGAAGTATTGGAATAATTCTTTTCGAAAACATAGTTATAGGAATAGTTTTCTTTTGGCAAAGAAAAGATACTTGCTGATACTCCGTCAATACTCCACTACACACTCTGATATGCCATCTCCCTCTCATTGGGTGAGCGAAAAGCCATTGATTTGAGGGATCAGTTGTGTTCTTGTTGATCGAGGCCAACAGTGGGGTAGAGTTCCAGAGATGCTGGTGCTTTGCGAAGCAGGCGTGGTGTGGCCACCAACCAGATCTGGGTGTGTGTGTGGAGGAGGGATAAGATGGGGATAGTGGAAGCGAAGGTGCTTTCTACTTTGTAAATGCTAATGCTAATAATACTTATTTACTAGGGCAATGATATTACTTCGGGTCCTCATCTGTGGGTTTGAGTCTAGTCTTATTGACTTTATTATTCTTATCTTCTACCAAGTAGCCAGAAGATAATCTTTCAATTTGATACCGCATTGACCATATATTTATACTCTTATAAAGATCGGAGTTGGTGGCGGTCTTCACCCTCAGAGACTACCTTACGTTGCCAAGAACTTAATTGCCACAATTATTATACATTATATATAGTACACAGATGTATCATGGTTGATAACATTTATGTATATTTTGATATATTTTTCAATTGCAAAAGACTAGGTACTATGATGATACAACCGTTTAAACAATTCATGCAGTAAAAATAAAACGTTTTCTACAGTAAAACAGTAGAGTAACTCCTATGTATATTTTTTATAAATAAAGGGAGACATATTAACAGGGTTACATGAGCAATTAGCCCATATGTACACTAGATTACAATCCCAAAATGGCCACACTTATTGAAGGGAGTCTAGCCAAGCAAGTAAAGAGGCTTGAAGAGGGGCCTTAAAAATAAGCTTCTTAGCAATGCATGAGCAATTAACTCCCGTAGCAGCGCAATTAACTTCCATAATGACACTACGAGTATTTAGTACTCCCTCCGTTCCTAAATATTTGTCTTTTTAGAGATTTCAAATGGACTACCACATACGGGGCAAACTTTGCTCTTGTCTCCTATCTAATTAATTTCTCGACAGTGACTTATTGTGTAATATTATTTAATTCCATGCAGAATGGATGAGTCAAATAGCGCTATCCTGTTCATGGAAAAGCCTAAACCTACTGATGCATTCTCAATAAAGGAAAGGTTCATACAATCAAAGGTAAGCTCTTCTGTGCTGTCTGTGCGACTAAGCCTAGTAGCACGTTCTCAGTGTTAGGAAAATATGCAACTTGGTATTATCAGGAGGCTAAAGCCATCATATATACATGTACAAGTGGGAGGCCAAAGGCCAGAATGCAAAAGGCCAAAGGCCACCATAAATATAACTCTTAACACCCCCCCTCAAACTCATGGTGGATCCACAACACTGAGTTTGGAGAGGTAAAAACCATGTTGCACTCTATTCTGGGCCTTCGTGAATAAGTCCGCCAACTGCAATTCGGAAGGCACATACTGAAGAGCAATAATGATCCTGAACAACAGCGCGCACAAAGAAAGCATCAACCCCAATAATGCTTGGTAAGCTCATGCTTCACAGGATCCTGCGCAATACTGATAGCACCTGTACTGTCTGACAAGAGGGTAGTAGGTGTAGTAACAGAAACACTAAAATCCTCAAGCGACCATCGTAACCAAGTCACCTCTGCCGTCAAGCCATAGCTCGCAACTCAGCCTCTGCACTCAAACGGAAAACTGTAGTCTGTTTCTTTGTCTTCCAGGCAATGAGAGAACCACCAAGAAAAACATAGTAAGCAGATAGTGAACGGCGATCCGAGGGATCACTAGCCCATGTAGCATCCGAATAGGCTTGGAGCTGTAGCGAGCTAGAACTGGGAAAGAAGAGACGATGAGAGATCGTGCCACGAAGATATCGTAGAACACAAAGAAGATGACTATAGTGAACCAAAGTGGGAGCAGAAACAAACTGACTATTCTATGGGCAGGATAGGAGATATCCGGACGAGTGACAGCGAGATAGACAAGACTCCCAACAAGATGACGATAACGTGTCAGATCAGACAAGGGCTCACCATCAGAAGCACGAAGGTGAACATTGAGCTCCATAGGAGTATCAGCGGTGCGCTCATCACTAAGAGCCGCATGAGTGAGAAGATCTTGGATATACTTTTCTTGGGAAATAAAGAAGCCATCAGAGGTAGAAGAAACCTCAATCCCAAGAAAGTAGCAAAAAGGACCAAGATCCGACATACGAAACTGCTCACTAAGACGTGCCTTGACAAAGGCAATGTACTCAGAGTCATCACCAGTGATGATCATGTCATCAACATATAGAAGAAGAGTCCTACCACGAGGAGAAGGGTGGACAAACAACGCTGGATCATGAACACTGGGCGAAAAACCAGCGGCAGTCACCACAGAGGCGAAGCGCTCAAACCAAGCAGGGGGGCTTGCTTAAGGCCATAGAGAGAGCGACGAAGACGACAAACCATGCCATCAAGAACTGAATACCCAGGTGGTGGTTGCATATAAACTTCCTCACGCAACTCACCATTTAGAAAGGCATTCTTCACATCAAGCTGAGACAGACCAATGGCGAACAGAGGCCACGGCGAGAAGTGTGCGAACAGTGGTCATATGGGTCACAGGAGCAAAAATCTAATCGTAATCACGACCATGCTCCTGCTGAAAACCACGAGCCACAAGATGAGCTTTATAACGCTAAAGAGAACCATCAGAGCGAGTCTTAATCTTATAGACCCACTTACAAGTGATGGGACGAACACGGGGAGGAAGAGAAACCAGATCCCACGTGCCAGTGCGCTCAAGGGCGGCAATCTCCTCTGCCATCGCAAGCTGCCATTCAGGATGAACGACAACATCTCGATAAGAAGTCGGCTCAAGGACGGTCGAAAGACCATAGTGAGAAGGAGAATATCGGTTAGGGGGGGGGGACAAGGCCAAGAGCGAAGACCATAAGTCGACTGAGAGGAGGAAGACGCACCAGAAATAGACTCACCCACAACACGTGGACGACGAGTATAATGAAAAGGAAAGGAGGGAAGAGGTGGAACCACTGGAGGTGGAGACGGGGAATGTATCAGTGATGAAGGTGGAGAAGTGGAAGGTATCAGTGATGAAGGTGGAGAAGTGAAAGGTGTCGATGATGAAGGTGGAGAGTCATGCGAGGAGGGCGAAGAAGAACCCATAGAAGAGGATGGCGTCCGATCTGCAACAGCGGGACGAGGAGTAGGAATAATGGGCGAGGAGTAAGAAAAGAGATGTCCTCCGTGGAAAAGGTAGGAGAGGATGGACGCGGGTAGAAGGGACGAGACCAAGGTTTTTGAGTCGCGACTTGGCGAGTTGCCGCGAGCCCTGCGGCTCGGCGTATAGTCGACGAAAGTCGCTGTATAGTCGCGAGTCGTCCTGATTTTTGGAAAACGACTTGGCGATTAGTCGGCGACTATACAGCGACTCAAAAACCATGGACGAGACTCATCAAAGGCCACATCCCAGGAAATAAGCATTCGACGACCGATAGGATCCCAACACCGATAGCCCTTATGCTCATCACTATATCCAAGAAAGACACACTCAATAGACCGAGCGGTCAGTTTGGTGCGTTCATGAGGGGCAAGCAAAGCATAGCAAACCCAACCAAACAAATGAAGCGCCGAATAATCAGGAGAACGACCAGAAAGACGCTCGAGAGGAATACCACCATGTAGAGCAGCAGATGGCTGAATATGGATGAGATAGGTGGAAGTGGTAATAGCCTCAGCCCAGAAGTGAGGCGGAAGAGGCGGCGATCATCATTGCACGCACCGTCTCAAGAAGGTGACGATGCTTGCGCTCAGCCACACCATTTTGAGTATGAGCACCAGGGAAAGAGAACTGAGTAAGAGTACCCTGCTCAGCAAGGAAATCTCGCAGTGCATGGGAGATATACTCACGAGCTGAATCTGCGCGAAAAACATGAATAGGAGCGAAAAGCTGTGTATGAACCATGGCAGCAAATTTTTTGTATATAGATAAGACCTCACTACGAGATGACATGAAATAAATCCAAGTGTACCAAGAAAAATCATTTATAAAGATAATATAGTAGCGATGACCCCCTTTCGAAGCGAAGGGAGCCGGACCCCAAACATCGGAGTTAATGAGATCAAAAGGGCGCTTGGACACCGACTCACTGTGAGGATAGGGTAGCTGAATCTGCTTACCAAGCCTACAACCCAGACAATCCAACAAAGCGTTACCGGAGACAGACCCCAGAACACCGCGATGAACCAAAGACGAGAGACGAGAACCACACAGATGGCCAAGACGATGATGCCACTGTTGAAAAGAACTAGTAGATGCAGCAACAGGGGCTGCGACACTGGCGCCGGTGGCAGTGGAGGGAAGACGAAGCCAATCAAGCTCCCAGAGACCATCAGGGCGTTGAGGGCCAGCACCAAGCAGAGCGCCTGTGCGACGATCCTGTACAGAACACGGATCAAAGTCGAGAGTGACCCTACAACTAGAGTCAACAATCTGACCTCTAGATATGAGCTGCATGGTAAGTCGAGGAACATGAGCGACAGAGGGAACATGAAATGAAGAAGTGCTAAGAGTGCATCGACTAGCTACAGGGAGGGGAGTGCCATCAGCCGTAAGAACATGAATAAGTAGAAGGTGGTTTCTCAATGCCAGAAGAGTTGGTCACGGGAACTGCAGAACCTGTCGGTGAAGAATCCCAAGCAGCAAGCAGGCGTCGCAGCTGCGCAATCTCACGCGCAGATAAGGACACAACAGAGGAGGTCGAGGTAGAAACACCTGCTGATGGTGAGCAGTCGCCACCACCCGTGGAAGTGGCGTGTAGAGTCGACCGAGAGTAGCAAGTCGACATAGAGCCACATGTGGAAGCCACTGGGGGAGTCGACATAGAGCGATCACCGCTGCGTGTGGAATCCGCGGGAGGAGTCGGTGTAGAGCGGTCACCGCCGTGCGCGGAAGCCGCGGGAGGTGTCCGCGTAGAGCGATCACCCCCGCGCGTGGAAGCCGCTGGAAGAGTCAACATAGAGTGGTCACCGCCACGCGCGGAAGCCGCGGGAGGAGTCGATGTAGAGCGGTCACCGCCGCGCGCGGAAGCCATGGGAGGAGTCGACGTAGAGAGCCCACCACACCTTGCTGAAAAAGCCGGAGGGGACAACGTCACATGTGGACGAGCACCAAGGACCGGGAGACGGCGCGTGTGCGAGACGGGATCAACATAGGGAACACCGGATGGCAACGACATATTTTTTTATTTTGTGGGAGAAGGCAATTAGACCAAGCAGCTCAGCCCACGTGAACTGAGCCCAGCCGAACAGAGCAGCACAAGCAGGCTCAAAAAAGAACGCACGATCACGCGCACGATGCAGCAGGCAGAGCAGGGCAGAGGCCGCACGTCCACTCGCACGATGCAGCGGGCGGAGCAGGGCAGAGGTCGGGCGCGGCCAGCGAACAAGGCAGCGGGCAGAGATCGGGCACGGCCGGAAGGGCAGCTGCAGGTTGAGGAGATCGGGAAGTTGGGCCGCCAACGGCGGAGTTAGCAGCGGCAGATCAGCACGGCGGCCGGTGCAACGGGGTGGGCGGCACAGAGGAGCGCGCGTGGGTCAGCAGGGAAACAGGGATCCGGCGGCTGGCGCACGGAATCTGGCGGTTGGGCGAAGATCTGCAGGACGGACGGCCAAATCCTGACGCGGCCGCAGCAAGTCTTCACGGGAGAGGAGCAGCCGATCGAAGGGAGTAGTCCAGCAGCCAAGATCAGAAGGAATCGGGGCAGATCGGGAGTGGCAACTGGATCGAGACAGATCACAGGGAAGGATGAGCGACGCCGAGAGCAACAGCGAGCGTGAGATGGATCAGAAGCACGAGTTGCGCGTGCGAAAAAATACCTAGAGCTCTAATACCATGTTAGGGAAATATGCAACTTGGTATTATCAGGAGGCCAAAGGCCAGAATGCAAAAGGCCAAAGGCCACCATAAATATAACTCTAACACTCAGTAGCTAATATATGGCGAGTCGGGCATTTGCTGATTGAAGTTTCCAAAAGGCAATCTTTCTGTGTTTATGAACATTGTACTAGTGGTTATTCTGCTGTAGTGTCGGTTATTTTAGTTTGTAAAACTTCTGGGCTTTAGTGAGCCAATCATCCAATATATTGTTAGAGGAGCCTGGCAGCCTGATGTGCTAGCATAAGATTTCTGGAATTAGTATCCACAAAATGGCTGTTTGACTATAATATTTGAGTTGAAATCGACAAATTACATCACAATTAATGTAATGGCTGACTAGAAACTTCAAGCTTTCATGTTGAGTCTGTATCCAATGAAGTAATGCTGTCATTTCCCTGCAGATACTTTGGACTTTTGGGGATTAATAATATTTAGCTTCATGTATGAATTATGATATTGACTATACTGCTGTTCCTCCAGCAGTTTTCACTATTCTACCGATCAACTTCTGTACGTTATTCCATAATTCTTTCTCATAAATGATCTGTGCAGTACGTGGACAAACTTCTTATTGCCAAAGACGCCAATCAAATTACCATTGGTATACTGGAAGCTATAAGGACAAATGATGTGAGAGCAGTGTATCGCATTCTTGTGTTGGCTGATGCAAGCCCTAACATGACATACGATGAGTTGAACAACGACGTTAATCATGTTCTACCAGTAACAGACAGGAAATTATTTGATCCAGCCTCTTGTGAGAAAATAGAGGATTCCGGGAGACCGGAAGGTTGTCTGCAAGGCTGCTCCTTATTGCACTTGGCATGTCAACATGGTCATCCTGTACTAGTGGAGCTTCTGCTACTTATGGGCGCGGATATTAATAAGCGGGATTTCCATGGACGGACACCATTGCACCATTGTGTCCAAAAGAGTAATGATGCCCTTACCAAGCATCTACTGAAGAGGTAAGGTTGCATTCCTGCTGTATAGTCATCTGTTAATTATATTCCAATATATTTTCAGTGCTTGGACATGTAATGATTGCTCATGCCAAGAGCTCCATGTTTCCACTTGAATACATAATGTTTCAGCATTGAAGTACACTGATTTCTTTACAAGAAGACCGTACTTTTCTCTCTCAAAAAAGATTGGTTGTCTTTTTCATTTCATTCACCATAATAACTAGGCATTGAGAAATTTAGACGCAGATATGATACTTCTTTTGGGGATTTTGAGAACGTGTTTGCTAGATTTTATCATTTTAACTAAATATTTAAAACAAATGTGACTGGTGTCTTGTAAGATACTACCTCCGTAAACTAGTACTCCCTTTGTCCCAAAATAACTGTCTCAACTTTAGTACAAAGTTGGGACACTTACTTTGGGACGGAGGGAGTATAAGACATTTTAGATCACTAAAATAGTGATCTAAAACGTCTTGTATTAGTTTACAGAGGGAATACTTGGAATCATTGAAGTTTCTATCATCCTGTGTCCAGGTTCACCGATCACTGTAAAAAAGCAACCATGAAAGTTTTTATCATTTTAGTTGAAAGACTTCATATGCCATCTTCAGTCAACAATATGGTCAATCACACCAATATAGTGGCCACCATAGCGCTCTGCCTCCAGTAGATCAGGCGACAGTGATGTGTATAGTGGTTTCACTTGCTTGTGTGGTTTTAATTGGTGTCTGTTCCAGATCACATATGATAAATTTCAACAGACTAGTACAAATTGTGGAAGCAGTATGCAGAACACATTCTATTTTGTTTTTTCTTATTATTACTATGATGTCCTGTCAACATCCTCTCATTTGCCTTTGGAGACCATGAAAATGATAAATTCTGAGTCCATTTTGTTTCAGTAATTTTGTTTTAATTGGGCTCCCTTTTTCACAGGGGTGCAAGAACAACAATTAAAGATGGCGGGGGCCTGACTGCTTTGGAGAGAAGAATGGAGCTTGGAGCAATAACAGATGAAGACTTGTTCATATTATTTGTGAGGTAGGACCGATAGTAGGGCTCAAAAGCCATTTTTTTACAGAAGTACTCACACCATTTGGGTGTTTTACTGTTTCCGGAACTTCAATCTGAACTCTCCAAGTTTCTATATTTTGATGATCTCTAGGAAGTAAAAAGTGCATGTTTCAGGAAAGATGGGATCAAACATCAGCGATTAAACGCTGAACCAACATTTCTCTATGAAATTAATCTGAGCGGGTTCTCCGTATTCGGCAAAAAACGAGCAATTAATTTTAGTCCTCTAGTTTGCTCATAATAAATATTTGTTTAATAAAAGCGTGCTCTATGGGAAATTAGCTAGGATTGATGGCATGCAACTTCCATGGGCTCAATGATCTGCTATTTTTCTACATCAACTGAACCACTAATTGAGTTACTGTGATCAACTTGGTTGGAAAACATGTGGATTTGAATAAAGTACGTGTGCAGGTGATTGTGGAACAATACTCCTAGGTTGTGCCGCTGTAGCCGTAGCAAGCAAAGCTCGTCTGTATCTGAAGGAGGCGTCGTGCCACCTGTTTTAGCATCTTCTACACTTTTACATCGGAAGACAAGACAAAACACTTACTGGAGATTATTGTATCTGACCTTTGCACTGCGTCGCTCCTTTGTATTACAACTATAGGCTAGTAGTTTGTATGATTTCCCTTTTGTGAAGCATATCATACTATACTATATATACATTTGGGCAATGTAAGCCTGTTTTATCTTGCGGCATCGTGCTGATTTGCAATTGTATTTGGTATTCTGAATCTTAGTGATCAGTTGTTCGCTACTGTTCTTAATGGCATCACAAGGTTAAAAAGTTGCACTAGCGTAAAATCATGGTTCTACCTCTCCGTAATGATCTTACCTAAGCAGTTCCGCTGTCGCCTCACACCACAAGTTAGCTATACAAAATCCACTAAGAAGATTCTCCCTCTGTTCACAAATATAAGATGTCTTGGATATTGCAATATAGTCTACATACACGAGTGGACAAACACACTTAAAATATGTCTATATGCATCTAATTCACAAAAAAGTTAGAACATCTTATATTTGTACAGAGGGAGTACAAAATAAGGTTCTAATTTCTAACTAAACTAATCTGAGCTGCTCATCTAGCACGTAGAAGCCACTGTATGGAAGAGTGGCGGTTTTGTACGACAGTCTTGCAGTGAGTAGAACACTGACGGACCGTGCCTGTACTTGGTAAACAGATCCTTCAAAGGTCACAAACATCCTCGTTATCATGGCTTCTTTGACAATGGTTCGGGTGCAATGGGTGCTGTTGTCCGCAATGATAGGGGAGAAGCTGTGGCTGGAGGGGGTGAGGGAATTGCCAATGTGTTGAGTCCAGCTTCAGCGGAGGCAATGGCTCTGTTAAAAGGGTTGGTCCTTGTTGAACAGTTGGGCTACTCCCTGGTTACCGTCGAATCTGATTCTCTGGAACTTGTCCAGCTCTGGAAAGGTATGACAGAAGTTCCGAGCCCATAGACGGCAATTATGGCTGAGTGCTTTGCGATTACGCACCGGCTGGATCATGTTTCTCTCAAACACTGCTCAAGGGATGCTAATAAGGTGGCTCACATTATAGCTAGGCATGCTTTTGTCAAACTCTAGCTTTTGCTGGGATGATGATCCTCCGAATTTTATAATGCCTACTGTAATTAGCGATGTAACAGTCCCATCTGCTTAATAAAGAGCCACACAACATTCCTTTCAAAAAAATAAATAAATACATCCTCGTTATCATGGCTGTTGCCGATGAAGCAGGCAGATAAGTCATCGTCCAAGGTGTACTGTGTTGCCTAGAGTGATCAAAAGGTTAAATCATAGGATAAACCAGACGTCAAAACTGTAGTGAAAAGGAAAAGATAAGGTTTGAATCGCACATTGACTTTGCCATCGAATCTTGTTCCCTTGTGCTTACCGTAGACGAGAGGCTTCTCCATCAAAGTCAATACACAGTTAGCGTGGAGTGCCTTCATTCAAGTGACTCACGTAGCCTCAGCCAATACATTAACCAAATGATTACAAACATAGTCCCTTCATCCGAAAATAAGTGTCTCCCTTCATGGCCATGGATGTCACTTCATGGCCATGGACATCATGAAGATCTTAAAGATCGAGGTGTCCCCCTTCCACCCCACGCCTTGACGACGCCCTTGCCTAGGCACCTGACCTGCGCGACATCGCTAGTGTGTGGTCATCCTACTGTCTCGCTCTCGACGAGCAAGCCCGCACAACTATGTGCGCCATGAGCAAGGCACCATACGTCAACCACGCCGTCTAGAAGACAGTGTGGGGGTGCCCTGCTCCTTGGAAGGTACATGTTCTTGCTTGAAAACTTGCAACAAATTCGTTGGCTATAGTAATCTTTCTAGCTATGATTTTTTATTCCACTCCGTTCAGTTATTTCTATGCGAAATAACAAATTCATTCTAATAATACTAAAAAATAGTGGGTTCCATCGTTTCTATGGTTCCCTTTCAAACGGCCTATGGTTCCCTTTCAAACGGTGAGGCCCTCTCTATACATCGGAGCCGGTTATCGAAGAGGTGGTCGATAAAGGGGTGGATTGGCAGTCCAACTTATGTCCAACAACGATGAACACGGGCGCCTCCCCTCGACGATGACGCTTTGGAGGATATGGCATGTGAGAAACAAGATCACACACCACAAGCAACCGCCACCAGCGGAAGCTTCCAAACTTTTCCTATGCAGCTACATTGACTCCCTCTTGCGCGATTGGACAAGGGAAGATGGTGATCACATACGTTAATGGGTTTGGACACAAGAGGAAGCAGAACAAGGACACGACTCAGACCTTTGGAACACCATCAGGTTAGTAGACTAAATCGCCAGTGGGCTAGAACAAGTTGAATGTTTATGGCACATTGATACATCCAACGTATTTATAATTTCTGATTGTTCCATGCTATTATCATATCATTTTTACATAAATTTATATTATTTTTCTGGACTAACATATTAATCTAGTGCCCAGTGCCAGTTCCTGTTTTCTATTATTTTAGGTTTTATAGAAAATCGGTATCTAGCAGAGTCAAAATACCATGACGATTTAATATTTTTTTCCTGGAATATACATGATTTTTGGGCGAAGGAATCAACACAATATGATGCCCGAGGGATCCACACGGCCAGGTGGCCCTCCCTGGGGGGTAGGGCATGCCGGGAGGTCGTGTGGTGGTTCCTTAAGTCGGTTGGAGCTCTTCTTTCGCCGCAAGGTAGCAAATTTAGTGGGAAAAATCCTCTCAAAACTTTAGCCCGATCAGAGCTATGGATCTCTGGTTAAAAAGAAACGATGGTCGGCTAGAAAACAAGACCGAAAACAGAGAGAAACAGAGAAGGAAAGGTCCAATCTCGGAGGGGCTCATGCCCTCCAGAAGCTATGGAGGCCAAGGACCAGAGGGGCAACCCTTTCCCCATCTAGTGGGAAGGCCAAGCAAGAAGGAGGAGGGGGCCTCTCTCCCCCCTCTCCTAGTGGTGCTGAAGCACCGCTAGGGGAACCATCGTGATGACGATCATCTCCATCAACTTTGCCGCCGCCATCAACATCTTTCTCCCTCCATGTACAACGGTGTACTCTCTCTTAGCCTACTGTAATCTCTAGTCGAACATGGTGTTTAATGCTATATAATATTATCCAGTGATGTGTTGCATTTCTATTATGTCTAAGTAGTTTCTTTTTGCCCTATGGGTTGAATGTGACATGCTATATCATTGATATGTTATTATGGTGATGTCCTATGGTGCCCGACGTTTCGCGCACTGATACGTCTCCGTCGTATCTATAATTTTTGATTGTTTCATGCCAATATTATGCAACTTTCACATACTTTTGGCAACTATTTATATGATTTATTGAACTAACCTATTGATCTAGTGCCCAGTGTCAGTTTCTGTTTTTTTTGCATGTTTTTTGTTTCGCAGAATATCCATATCAAACGAAGTCCAAACACGATAAAAATTTACAAAGAATTATTTTGGAATATATGTGATTTTTTGGACTTGGAATCAATGAAAACGAGGCCCACAACCCCAAAGATACACCAGGGCGCGCCCCAGGGGCAAGGCGCGCGGTGGTGGGTTGTGTTCACCTCATACGTCGGTTGGAGCTCTACTTCGGGCGCAAGGAAGCTTATATCCGGGAAAAAAATCGTGTTAAAATCTCAGCGCAATCGGAGTTACAGATCTCCGGGAATATAAGAAATGGTTTCGGCCAGAAAACAGGAACGCGAAACAGAGGAGAACAGAGAGACAGATCCAATGTTGTAGGGGATCTCGCTCCTCCACCGCCATGGAGGCCATGGACCAAAGGGGGAACCCTCCTCCCATCTAGGGGGGAGGCCAAGGAAGAAGAAGCAGAAGGAGGGGGGCTCTTTCCCCCCCTCTCCCGGTGGCGCCGGAACGCCGCCGGGGCAATCATAGTGTGACGGTGATCTACTCCAACAACTCTGTCATCTTCACCAACATCTTCATCACCTTCCCCCATCTATATTCAGCGGTTCACTCCCCCGCAACCCGATGTACCCTCTACTTGAACATGGTGCTTTATGCTTCATACTATTACCCAATGATATGTTGCCATCCTATGATGTTTGAGTAGACTTTTGTTGTCCTATCGGTAATTGGTGAATTGCTCTGGTTGGTTTAATTTGCTTGTGGTTATGTTGCTATCCTTTGGTGCTCATCGTATGAGCACGCGTGTGGATCACACCATAGGGTTAATAGTATGTTGATAGCTAGGACTATGCATTGGAGGGCAAGGGTGACAACAGCTTCAGCCTAAACATAGAAATTGATACATACGGGGTTGAAGGGGGGCCAATATATATCTTAATGCTATTTTGGATGTTTTTACCTTAATGAACATTAGTAGTTGTGGATGCTTGCTAATAGTTTCAATCATAAGTGCATAGAATTCCAAGTAAGGGATGACATGCTAGAAGTGGCCTCTCCCACATAAGAACTTGCTACCGGTCTAGTAACATAGTCAATTGCTAAGGGACAAT
This sequence comes from Triticum urartu, assembly GCF_003073215.2. Lineage (NCBI taxonomy): Eukaryota > Viridiplantae > Streptophyta > Magnoliopsida > Poales > Poaceae > Triticum > Triticum urartu. The sequence goes on along the minus strand of NC_053027.1, from coordinate 401,685,221 downwards.
TTTGCAAATCCTACCACCACTAATCCACACTCATTTTACTAAACCTAATTGTTTCTTTATCTAAATATCACCTAACTTTTATTTTCACATTCTTTATTATCTTGCAAACCCATCACACCTACAAAGTACTTCTAGTTTTATTCTTGTTCTAGGTAAAGCAAATGTTAAGCGTGCATAGAGTTGTATTCATAGTCGATAGAACTTGAGGGAATATTTTTTATACCTTTAGCTCCTCGTTGGGTTCGACACTCTTATTTATCGAAGAAGGATACAAACAATCCCCTATACTTGTGGGTTATCAACACCTTTTTCTGGCACCGTTGCCGGGGAGCAATAGCGTGGGGTGAATATTCTCGTGTGTGCTTGTTTGCTTTATCACTAAGTAATTTTTATTTTGTGCTCTTGTTTTCTATCTTTAGCTATGGGTAGGAAACGCAAAATACCAAAAAAGTTAGTTGTACCTGCTAAACCAATGATTGAAGAACCACCCAAAATCTATCATACTACTGAAGCTTTCTACTTGGATCATCTTCGATCCATTTGTGCTTGTGCTGAAAACCCAACTAGATTAGTTGAGGGAAAATCATTAGATGAGCATGCTTGTTTTGTGCGACACCGTTTATCTCAAAAAGGGAAACTTTTACAGCATCAAATTAATACTATGCAATGCTATGCTTGGAATATATGTGAAATACATGATTTTACTTGTTGTTCTGAAGACTAAGAAACACCTTCCTTATCAATGTGAGTTTAGAGATAATGGAATTCTATCTTCTTATGCTAAGGGTGTTTATATTACTATGCCGTTGAACAAATTGGAGAATTTGTTGCTTTTAAGGGTGCTTATGAAATTGCTTCTTTGATTCAAAAGTATGATACTACTCTTTACGTATCTGAAAATTTTGCCATACTTAAATATTGTTATGAAAACTATGCTTCTAATGCTTATATGAGTTTATTAAGAAAGTCCCCGCTATCCAAGAAGAGACTAATATTTTGTAGGAGTCTATGGAATAAGAAATTGATGAAACTGTGAGCTCATTGGATGAAAAAGATGATGAGGATAGCGAAGAACAAAAGGAGGAAGAGCAGATTAGCTACCCATGCCCACCTTCTAATGAGTGTAACTCTTCAACTCATACATTGTTTAATGCCCCTTCATTCTTACCGAAGGATGAATGCTATGATAATTGCTATGATCCCGTTGATTCATTTGAACTATCATTTTTTGATGAAATTGATGCTTGCTATGCTTGTGGCCATGATGCCAATATGAATTATGCTTATGGAGATGAACTTGCTATAGTTCCTTATGTTAAGAATGAAATTGTTGCTATTGCACCCACACACGATAGTCCTATTATCTTTTTGAATTCTCCAAACTACACTATGTCGGAGAAGTTTGCACTTATTAAGGATTATATTGATGGGTTGCCTTTTACCGTTGCACATGATGATTTTGATGAATATAATATGCATGTGCTTGCTGCTCCTACTTGCAATTATTATGAGATAGGAACTACATCCCCGCCTCTCTATGTTTCCAACACGATAGAATTGCAAGAAATTGCTTATACTATGCATTGGCCTTTACTTGATGTGCATAAATTGTTCTTGTATAACATGCTGATGCATAGGAAGAGAGTTAGACTTCGTCATTGCATGATATATGTTGCTTTGTGCTCACTACTAAATTATAAATCACTGTTAATTAAAATTGGCTTCGATATACCTTGGGATCTGGGTGGATCCATTAGTTAAGCACTTTATGCCTAGATTAATGGCTTTAAAGAAAGCGCTGCCAAGGAGACAAGTCGGAAGTTTTAGAGAGTCATTTTTTCTATTGAGTGCTTTTATAAAGTTTAAAAACAAAAAATATAGAGGGGAACCTAAAAACTTTTTCAAAAAGAGAAGCGATTGAAAGGTGATGCATTGGAGAAGTGAGGGTCGACCTTGAACACTTGTGTTCATGCTCATGGAAACAATGTATTTTTTTCATGGAAGTTTCTCACAAAAATAATTATACCCTTGTACAAATCCACTGTATTATAAAAGTAATGTGCCAAGATTTGTCTTTAGGATGATTAGATTGCTTGTTGGTATGCGTGGTGCAAAAACAGAAACTTTGGTTGTAGTGCGCAATTTGACATTTTTTACTGGAAAGTTGAAAATTTCTGAAACTTTTTATACAGTATTTCTATAAAAATTGTTTATTTTGTCCTAATTTTTCAGAATTTTTGGAATTACAGAAGTATGGTAGATGTTCAGATTGCTACAGACTATCCTGTTTAAGACATATTTTGTTTTTGATGCAATGATTTGCTTGTTTTGATGAAACTACCGATTCTATCGGTGGTATAAGCCATGGAGAAGTTATAATACAGTAGCTACAATGCAAAAACAAAATATGAATGGGTTTGCAATAGTACTTAGAGTAGTGATTTGCATTATTATACTAACGGATCTCACCGAGTTTTCTGTTAAGTTTTGTGTGGATAAAGTGATCAAAGATCGAGGAGGTCTCGATATGAGGAGAAGGAGGAGAGACAAGAGTTCAAGCTTGGGGATGCCCAAGGCACCCCAAGTAACTATTCAAGGAGGCTCAAGCGTCTAAGCTTGGGGATGCCTCGGAAGGCATCCGATCTTTCATCAGCAAGTATCAGTATGTTTTTCTTTTGGTTTCGTTCATGTGATATGTGTAAATCTTGGAGCGTCTTTTGTGTTTAGTTTTCATTTTTGTTTTATGCACCATGCTGGTATGAGATAGTCCATGGTTTATTTATAGAAGTCTCATTGCACCTCAGTTATATCTTTTGAGTAAGGCTTTATAGAATGCTTCATGTGCTTCACTTACATCATTTGAAGTTTGGATTGCCTGTTTCTCCTCACACAGAAAACCGTTATTTGTAGCATGCTCTTTTGCTTCACTTATATTTATTAGAGCGTGGTATTTTGTAGAAATAATTAAACTCTCATGCTTCACTTATATCTATTTAGAGAGTCAACAAGAATTGGTCATTTGCATGGTTAGTCATAAAATCCTACATAAAACTTGTGGATCACTGAATATGATATGCTTGATTCCTTGCAATAGTTTTGCGATATAGAGATGGAATATGTGGGAGGTACTAGTAAATGGTTGTGGTTAGTAAGAATATTGGTGTTAAGGTTTGTGATTCCCGAAGCATGCACGTATAGTCTCTCGTTATGCTATGAAGTTGGAGCATGATTTATTTGATTGTCTTCCTTATGAGTGACGGTCGGGGACGAGCGATGGCCTTTTCCTACCAATCCATTCCCCTAGGGGCATGCATAGTAGTACTTTGCTTCGAGGGATAATAAAATTTTGCAATAAGTATATGAGTTATTTATGACTAACCTGAGTCCATGTATTATATGCACTCTTACCTTTCTGCAATTTGCTAGCCTCTATGGTACCGTGCATTGTCCTTTCTCACATTGAGAGTCGGTGCAAACTTCGCCGGTGCATCCAAACCCCGTGATATGATACACTCTATCACACATAAGCCTTATTATATCTTCCTCAAAACAACCACCATACCTACCTATTATGGCCCTTCCATAGCCATTCCAAGATATATTGCCATGCAACTTCCACCGCTTCCGTTTTGATGACTTGAGCATTCATTGTCATATTGCTTTGCATGATCGTAAGATAGCTAGCATGATATTTCCATGGTTTGTCTATTTTTTAATATCATTGTTATGCTAGATAATTACACATCCTGGTACACTGCCATAGGCATTCATATAGAGTCATACTTTGTTCTAGGTATCGAGTTGTAGTTTTTATTTCTTTTGAGTTATAAGTAAATAGAAGTGTGATGATCGTCATTATTCATTATTAGAGCATTGACCCGGTGAGGAAAGGATGATGGATACTATGATTCCCCCTGTAAGTGCATCTAGTGCCACCCCTAGTTGGTTTTGGAGTATTGACGACAAACCTAGTTGAGGGATGTAACGCCCGGATAATTAAGCTACAGTGAACCTCTGCTAATGATGCCACGTCACCTCGGTTACTGTTCCTAATCTCGTGTTAGTTCGAAACTTATTCAAATTCAAATTCAAAATCAATCAGGGGATAAAAACTTTTCAAAATTTAAAGCAAAAATGTTCGGGGTGTGCAAATAAATGCCTAGGAATTTATGGTGTGGGATCCATGCCTTTATAAAAGACCTAAATACTTAAAATGAATCAAAACAGAAAAGAAAATAAATAAAGAAAAGATAATAAAAAAACAGAAAACAAACAAACAAAAATATAAAAGGACCCCCCCCACTGGGCCAGACGGCCCAGCCGGCCAGGCCACCACCGGCCCAACTGGGCAAAGGCCCAGCCGGCCACCCCCCCTTTCCCCTTATCCCCTCGCGACCCAAACCCTAACCCCCACGACCGCCCCCACTCGCCCCCTCCCCCAGTCGCTCTCCCCCCTCCTCCCCGATCCAGATCGGATCGAGGGGACGAGCCCGCTCCCCCCACCTCGCGACGCCGCCGCCACGGATCTCCGTCGCCTAACCGCCTCCCCAGCGCCACCCCGCCGCCGCTGCCGTCCTCTTCATCACCGCACCCCGCCACCGCCCGTCGCCTCGTCCTCCTCGTCTCTTCCTCGCCGGACGCCGTGGACGCGCGCCGTCCCGCCGCTGCCGAACGCCTCCTCGTCCTCCTCCCCGCCGGTCTTCCCCGACCACCCCCGAGCCCATTGCCCCGTTGCCCTACTCCCCCCTCCCGTGAGCTCCCCCCCTTCGCCCTCCTCTCCCCCTAGGTCGCCTCGGCCGTCGCCGCTCGACGCGCTCCGGCGCCACCGTCGCCCGCGCCGGGCCGTCCCGCCCCCGGCCCCTCCCCGCTTCCCCGTGCGGCTCCCCTGCCGCGGCCGCCGCGCCCTTCCCCCCCTGGTCGCCTCGGCCACGTGCACGGGCACCACCGGCCGCGCCGTCGCCCCGCCTCGCCTCGCGCCACAGCCGCTCGCCGTCCCTCGCCCGCTTCCTGCCCTGGCCGCGCCGGCTTCGCCCGACCGCGCTCGCGCTAGGCCGGCCCCGGCGCCGCCTCGTCGTGGCCTCGCCGCCCTGCCTTCCCCTGCGCCGCGCGCCCGCGGACCGCCCCCTGCTACCGCGCTGCCGCGCCGCTCGCCGGCGACACCCCGCCGTGCCCTGGTTGCCTCGCCCCCCCGGACGGGCTCGACCCCGCACGGGGCGCCCGTAACCGCACGCCCGCTATGGCCCTAGGCCACTGACCGAACGGGCCCAGCCCCCCCCCCAAAAAAAAATTAATTAAAAAAAATTAAAATAAAATAAATATAATTAATAAAAATAAAAATGATTTAATAAAATTAATTATTAATTAATTGAGAAATTAATTAAGTTAATTAATCCGGTTTAATTAATTTAATTAACTAGTTAAGTTTAATTAAACTGTAATTAGATTAACCTAAACCCTAATTAATCTAATTAGAGGATGACAGGTGGGTCCCCCCTGGACCCACATGTCAGGTTGACCAAGTCAACTCTGTTGACTGCTGATGTCAGCATGACATCATGATGATGTCATTAAATCATTTTCGAATTAATTAAATAATTAATTAAATCTCAGAAATTAATAAAATCTTTAGAAAATCATATCTTTTAATCCGTAGCTCGGATGGAAAAACTTTGTACATGAAAGTTGCTCAGAACGACGAGACGAATTCGGATACGCAGCCCATTTATCCGCCACGCATCCCTAGCATAACAAACATGCAACTTTCCCCCTCTATTTCAACGGTCCGAAAACGCGAAACACCGGGGATACTTTCCCGGATGTTATCCCCCTTCACCGGTATCACCTACTACCGCGTTGGGGCACCTCTAACGCCGTAACTTGACATGTCATGCATCGCTATGCATCTGTTTGCTTAAATATTTATTGTTTCTTCCCCCTCTTCTCTCCGGTAGACCACGAGACCGACGTCGCTGCTGGGGCCCCGACCGACTACGCTGTTGACGACCCCTCTCTCTTGCCAGAGCAACCAGGCAAGCCCCCCCCTTTGATCACCAGATATCGCCTACTCTTTTCTCTACTACTTGCATTAGAGTAGTGTAGCATGTTACTGCTTTCCGTTAATCCTATTCTGATGCATAGCCTGTCCTTGCTACTACTGTTGTTACCTTTACCTGCAATCCTAATGCTTAGTATAGGATGCTAGATTATCATCAGTGGCCATACATTCTTGTCCGTCTGCCATGCTATATTATCGGGCCGTGATCACTCGGGAGGTGATCACGGGTATATACTATATACTTTATACATGATACATGTGGTGACTAAAGTCGGGTCGGCTTGTGGAGCACCTGCGAGTGATTCACGGATTGGGGGCTGAAAGGACCTTTGTCCCAACGGCCCTCTGTGTGGATCTTTGTGGCGGAGCGACAGGGCAGGTTCCGACCACCTAGGAGAGAGGTGGGCCTGGCCCTGGTCGGCATTCGCGGATACTTAACACGCTTAACGAGATCTGGGTATTTGATCTGAGTTTGGCCATTTGGTCTATACGCACTAACCATCTACGCGGGAGTAGTTATGGGTATCCCGGCGTCGTGGTATCAGCCGAAGCCTTCTTGACGTCAGCGACGGAGCGGCGCGCGCTGGATTGGACTGGAACGCCACTAGGCTAGGTCTGCTTCCGGCCGCCCACGCAACGTGCAGGTGTGCTAAGGGCGATGGGCCCAGACCCCTGTGCGCTTAGGTTTAGACCGGCGTGCTGACCTCTCTGTTGTGCCTAGGTGGGGCTGCGACGTGTTGATCTTCCGAGGCCGGGCATGACCCAGAAAAGTGTGTCCGGCCAAATGGGATCGAGCGTGTTGGGGTATGTGGTGCACCCCTGCAGGGAAGTTAATCTATTCGAATAGCCGTGATCTTCGGTAACAGGACGATTTGGAGTTGTACCTTGACCTTATGACAACTAGAACCGGATACTTAATAAAACACACCCTTCCAAGTGCCAGATACAACCGGTGGTCGATCTCTCACAGGGCGACGAGGGGAGGATCATCGGTTAGGATTATGCTATGCGATGCAACTTGGTGAACTTACCTTTTGCTCTCTTCTGCATGCTGCAATATGGAGGTGGCCAGAAGCGTAGTCTTCGATAGGACTAGCTATCCCCCTCTTATTCCGGCATTCTGCAGTTCAGTCCACATATGATACCCTTACTCCATTTGATACCCATGCATATGTAGTGTAGCTCCTTGCTTGCGAGTACTTTGGATGAGTACTCACGGTTGCTTTCTCCCCCTTTTCCCCCTTTCCTTTCATTCTGGTTGTCGCAACCAGATGTTGGAGCCTAGGAGCTAGACGCCACCGTCGACGACGACCCCTACTACACCGGAGGTGCCTACTACTACGTGATGCCCGCTGACGACGACCAGGAGTAGTTTAGGAGGATCCCAGGCAGGAGGCCTGCGCCTCTTTCGATTCGTGTCCCAGTTTGTGCTAGCCTTCTTAAGGCAAACTTGTTTAACTTATGTCTGTACTCAGATATTGTTGCTTCCGCTGACTCGTCTATGATCGAGCTCTTGTATTCGAGCCCTCGAGGCCCCTGGCTTGTAATATGATGCTTGTATGACTTACTTTATTTGTAGAGTTGTGTTGTGATATCTTCCTGTGAGTCCCTGATCTTGATCGTACACGTTTGCGTGTATGATTAGTGTACGATTGAATCGGGGGCGTCACAGAGGGACTAATGTTTTGTGAGAATTGCAGAATAACACAGGTAGAAGTCCCTCATGATTCGGTTTTACTACCAGAGATGACCCCTAAAACTTTATGAAGACATTGAAGTCAAAGGTGGTATATGAAGATATTCACATTGAAGACTATGACAAGAGAAGACACGATATGAAGCCTATGGAGCTCGAAGACTTAGATCTTCGTAGTTCTTTTTCTTTTGTGTTGAGTCATAGGAACCACCGTACTGTTAAGTGGGGTCCAAGAGAACCATCAGAATGACTGAAGTGATGCCTAAACCAAAAACCTATGTCTTCGAGTGAAGACTATGAGAGCGAATCTTGTCCAGAGCGGACAAGTCAGCTTTGCTTGTAGCCCAAGTAAAGTTGCCGTGTGAGTTTGAAATCTGACCGTTGGACACGTGTCAGTTCCTTAGTGACCCAGGGTCATTCGGACAAATCAGTCAGGTCGGGTTGCCAAGTGGCTATAAATAGCCCACCCCCTACAACCATAAACGGTTGGCTGCTCAGATTGAGAGTATGGCTTTTGTCGTTTGAGAGCAACCCACCTCGAAGCCTTTGAGAGAGAATTCCCTGCGAGGAAAAAGCCCTAACCACCAGAGCCAGAGAGAATTGGGCATCACTTAAGTCTTCTTGTCTGTGTGATCTGAAGACTTATTACACTTGAGGACTGTGCATCCTCCAGCCGGTTAGGCGTCGCGTTCTGAGGATCCAAGAGACATTGTGGATTGCCGGTGAACGAAGTCTGTGAAGGTTTGGGAGTCTACCTTGAAGACTTACCAGAGTGATTGGGCGAGGTCTATGTGACCTTAGCTCAAGGAGAATACGGTGAGGACTGGGTGTCCTGAGCTGCGTGTTCAGGACTGGGTGTCCGGGACTGTGTGTCCTAAGGTTTAAATACCTTAGCCGCTCCAACCAGACGTACAGTTGTCACAGCAACTGGAACTGGTCCAACAAATCATTGTCTTCAACGAGTCACTGGTTTCATCTTTACTTCACTTTACTTACGTTTACTCCTTGTGAAGTCATTGTATGTTTGATCTATCATTTGTCTTCACTGAGTGACTGCGTGTTCTGTTTGGCTTCACAATATCTTCCTACCTGATCCTTACTACCTAGCTGCTATTAGTCTTTGTGCTTTCACTTCATTGAATACTTGACTATGGTTTGCCTAGTGTAGCCTACCTTCCGCTGCATGGTAATAGGTTTAATTTTATCGTTTGTCTTCAAAACTCCCATGTTCTGAAGACTTTCATGAAAATCGCCTATTCACCCCCCCTCTAGTCGATATAACGCACTTTCACCCCCACAAGTCGGGATGAGACTCCGGACAAAGAGAGAGAAAAAGAAAAAGAAAAAAGGGAAAAGAAAAGAAAAGAAAAGAAAAAAAGACAAAGAGAGAAGGGGCATGCTAATTCCACACTTGTGCTTCAAAGTAGCACCATGTTTTTCATATAGAGAGTCTCCTATGTTGTCACTTCCATATACTAGTGGGAATTTTTCATTATAGAGTTAGATGCACACCCACTTAGTTTTCATTTTGAGGTTTCATACACTTATAGATCTTAGTGCATTCGTTGCATGGAAATCCCTACTCCTCGCATTGATATCAATCGATGGGCATCTCCATAGCCCGTTGGTTAGCCGCGTCGATGTGAGACTTTCTTACTTCTTTGTCTTCTCTATATTTACCCCTATCATCATACTATATTCCACCCGCAGTGCTATATCCATGGCTTGCACTCATGTATTGTTTGAGGGTTGAAAAGGCTGAAGCGCGTTAAAAAGTATGAACCAATTGCTCGGCTTGTCATCGGCGTTGTGCATGATAAATACTTTGTGTTAAGAAGATAGAGCATGACAAGACTAAATGATTTTGTAGGGATAGCTTTCTTTAGCGTTGATATTTTGAAAGACACGATTTTTTGTTGGGATGCCTGAGTATTGATGTCTTTATGTCAAATTATATACCATTGCTTTGAATCACTTATGTCTTAATATTCATGCCATGATTAGATATATGATCAACATAATGCTAGGTAGCATTGCACATCAAAATTAATCTTTTTATCATTTACCTACTCGAGGACGAGCAGGAATTAAGCTTGGGGATGCTGATATGTCTCCATCGTATCTATAATTTTTTATTGTTTCATGCCAATATTATACAACTTTCACATACTTTTGGCAACTATTTATATGATTTATTGGACTAACCTATTGATCCAGTGCCCAGTGCGAGTTCCTATTTTTTTTCATACTTTTTGTTTCGCAGAATATCCATATCAAACGAAGTCCAAACGCGATAAAAATTTACGGAGAATTATTTTGGAATATATGTGATATTTGGGACTTGGAATCAACGCAAATGGGGCTCCACAACCCCCAAGATACACCAAGGCACGCCCCAAGGGCCAGGCGCGAGGTGGTGGGTTGTGTCACCTCATACGTCGGTTGGAGCTATACTTTGGGCGCAAGGAATCTTATATCCGGAAAAAATCGTGTTAAAATCTCAGCGCAATCGGAGTTATGGATCTCCGGGAATATAAGAAATGGTTTTCGGCCTGAAAACAGGAACGTGAAATAGAGGAGAACAGAGAGACATATCCAATCTCGGAGGGGCTCTCACCCCTTCGCCGCCATGGAGTCCATGGACCAGAGGGGGAACCTGTTGGGGAACGTAGTAATTTCAAAATTTTCCTACGCACACGCATGATCATGGTGATGCATAGCAACGAGAGGGGAGAGTGTGTCCACGTACCCTCGTATACCGAAAGCGGAAGCGTTAGCAAAACGCGGTTGATGTAGTCGTACGTCTTCACGATCCGACCGATCAAGTACCGAACGCACGGCACCTCCAAGTTTTGCACACGTTCAACTCGATGACGTCCCTCGAACTCCGATCCAGCCGAGCTTTGAGGGAGAGTTCCGTCAGCACAACGGCATGGTGACGATGTTGATGTTCTACCGTCGCAGGGCTTCGCCTAAGCACCGCTACGACATTATCGAGGTGGACTATGGTGGAGAGGGGCACCGCACATGGCTAAAAGATCCAAGAGATCAATTGTTGTGTCTATGGGGTGCCCCTCTCCTCCGTATATAAAGGGGGGAGGAGAGGGCTGGCCAAGGGGAGGAGGCACGCCCAAGGGGGGAGTCCTACTCCCACCGAGAGTAGGACTCCTCCTTTTCCTATTTGGAGAGGGAGAGGGAAGGAAGAGGAAGGAGGGAGGAAGGAAAGAGGGGGGGGCTGCCCCCCTCCCAATTCGGATTGGGCTTGGGGGGGGGGCGCCCCCTCCCTTGCTCCTTTCCCCTCCTTTCCACTAAAGCCCATTAAGGCCCATATACCTCCCGGGGGGTTCCGATAACCTCCCGGTGCTCCGATATTATCCCGATCTCACCCGGAACCATTCCAGTATCCAAATATAGTCGTCCAATATATCGATCTTTACGTCTCGACCATTTCGAGACTCCTCGTCATGTCCGTGATCACATCCGGGACTCCGAACTACCTTCGGTACATCAAAACACATAAACTCATAATATAACGGTCATCGAACTTTAAGCGTGCGGACCCTACGGGTTCGAGAACTATGTAGACATGACCGAGACATGTCTCTGGTCAATAACCAATAGCGGAACCTGGATGCTCATATTGGCTCCTACATATTCTACGAAGTTCTTTATCGGTCAAACCGCATAACAACATACGTTGTTCCCTTCGTCATCGGTATGTTACTTGCCCGAGATTCGATCATCGGTATCTCAATACCTAGTTCAATCTCGTTACCGATAAGTCTCTTTACTCATTCCGTAATACACCATCCCGCAACTAACTCATTAGTTGCAATTCTTGCAAGGCTTAAGTGATGTGTATTACCGAGTGGGCCCAGAGATACCTCTCCGACAATCGGAGTGACAAATCCTAATCTCGAAATACGCCAACCCAACAAGTACCTTTGGAGACACCCGTAGAGCACCTTTATAATCACCTAGTTACGTTGTGACGTTTGGTAGCACACAAAGTGTTCCTCTGGTAAACGGGAGTTGCATAATCTCATAGTCATAGGAACATGTATAAGTCATGAAGAAAGCAATAGCAACATACTAAATGATCAAGTGCTAAGCTAACGGAATGGGTCAAGTCAATCACATCATTCTCCTAATGATGTGATCCCGTTAATCAAATGATAACTCATGTCTATGGCTAGGAAACATAACCATCTTTGATCAACGAGCTAGTCAAGTAGAGGCATACTAGTGACACTTTGTTTGTCTATGTATTCACACATGTACTAAGTTTCCGGTTAATACAATTCTAGCATGAATAATAAACATTTATCATGATATAAGGAAATATAAATAACAACTTTATTATTGCCTCTAGGGCATATTTCCTTCAGTCTCCCACTTGCACTAGAGTCAATAATCTAGTTCACACTGTCATGTGGTTTAACATCAATGGTTCACACCTTTATGTGATTAATTCACATCTCCATATGACTAACACCCAAAGGGCTTACTAGAGTCAATAATCTAGTTCACATCGCTATGTGATTTACACCCAAATAGTGATCATGTTTTTCTTGTGAGAAATTTAGTCAACGGGTCTGCCACATTCAGAGCCGTATGTATTTGGCAAATTTTCTATGTCTACAATGCTTTGCACATAGCTACTCTAGCTAATTGCTCCCACTTTCAATATGTATCTAGATCGAGACTTAGAGTCATCTAGATCGGTGTCAAAAGCTTGTATCGACGTAACTCTTTACGACGAACTCTTTTATCACCTCCATAACCGAGAAATATTTACTTAGTCCTCTAAGGATAATTTTGACCGCTGTCCAGTGATCTACTCCTAGATCACTATCGTACTCCTTTTCCAAACTCAGGGCAGGGTATACAATAGGTCTGGTACATAGCATGACATACTTTATAGAACCTATGACTGAGGCATAGGGAATGCCTTTTTAGTCTCTTTCTATTTTCTGCCGTGGTTGGGTTTTGAGTCTTTACTCAACTTTACACCTTGCAACACAGGAAAGAACTCCTTCTTTGACTGTTCCATTTTGAACTACTTCAAAATGTTGTCAAGGTATGTACTTATTGAAAAAACTTATCAAGCGTCTTGATCTATCTCTATAGATCTTGATGCTCAATGTGTAAGCAGCTTCATCAAGGTCTTTCTTTGAAAAAACTTTTTTCAAACACTCTTTTATGCTTTCCAGAAAATTCTACATTATTTCTGATCAACAATATGTCATTCACACATTCTTATCAGAAATGTTGTAGTGCTCCCACTCACTTTCTTGTAAATACAGGCTTCACCACAAGTCTGTATAAAACCATATGCTTTGATCACTTTATCAAAGCATATATTCCAACTCCGAGATGCTTGCACCAGTCCATAGATGGATCGCTGGAGCTTGCTCACTTTGTTAGCACCTTTAGGATTGACAAAACCTTCAGGTTGCATCATATACAACTCTTCTTCCAGAAATCCATTCAGGAATGCAGTCTTTACATCCATTTGCCAAATTTCATAATCATAAAATGCGGCAATTGCTAACATGATTCGGACGGACTTAAGCATCGATACGAGTGAGAAAATCTCATCGTAGCCTTGAACTTGTCGAAAACATTTTGCGACAATTCGAGCTTTCTAGATAGCAACACTACTATCAGCGTCCATCTTCCTCTTGAAGATCCATTTATTCTTAATGACTCACCGATCATCGGGCAAGTCAATCAAAGTCCATACTTTGTTATCATACATGGATCTCATCTCAGATTTCATGGCCTCAAGCCATTTCGCGGAATCTGGGCTCATCATCGCTTCGTCATAGTTCGTAGGTTCATCATGGTCTAGTAACATGACTTCTAGAAAGGATTTCCGTACCACTCTGGTGCGGGCCATACTCTGGTTGTCCTACGAGGTTCAGTAGTAACTTGATCTGAAGTTTCATGATCATCATCATCATCAGTTTCCTCACTAATTGGTGTAGAGATCACTAGAACTGATTTCTGTGATGAACTACTTTCCAATTCGGGAGAAGGTACAGTTACCTTATCAAGTTCTACATTCCTCCCACTCACTTCTGTCGAGAGAAACTTCTTCTCAAGAAAGGATCCATTCTTTAGCAACAAAGATATTGCCTTTCGGATCTGTGATAGAAGGTGTACCCAACAGTTTCTTTTGGGTATCCTATGAAGACGCACTTTGACGATTTAAGTTTGTGCTTATCAGGCTGAAACTTTTTCACATAAGCATCACAACCCCAAACTTTAAGAAACGACAGTTAGGTTTCTGGCCAAACCATAGTTCATACGGTGTCGTCTCAACGGATTAGACAGTGCCCTATATAACATGAATGTAGCTGTCTCTAATGCATAACCCCAAAACGATAGTGGCAAATTGGTAAGAGATATCATAGATTGCACTATATCCAATAAAGTACGGTTATGACGTTCGGACACACCATTATATTGTGGTGTTCTAGGTGGCATGAATTTGTGAAACAATTCCACATTGTTTTAGTTGAAGACCAAACTCATAACTAAAATATTCGTCTCCGCGATCAGATCGTAGAAACTTTATTTTCTTGTTATGATGTTTTTCCACTTCACTCTGAAATTCTTTGAACTTTTCAAATGTTTCAGACTTATGTTTCATCAAGTAGATATAGCCATATCTACTCAAATCATATGTGAAGGTCAGAAAATAATGATACCCAGCGCGAGTCTCAACACTCAACGAACTGCATACATCAGTATGTATTATTTCCAACAAGTTTGTTGCTCGCTCCATTGTTCCGGAGAACGGAGTCTTAGTCATCTTGCCCATGAGGCATGGTTCGCAAGCATCAACTGATTCATAATCAAGTGATTCCAAAAGCCCATCAGCATGGAGTTTCTTCATGTGCTTTACACCAATATGGCCCAAACGGCAGTGCCACAAATAAGTTGCACTATCATTATTAACTTTGCATCTTTTGGCTTCAATATTATGAATATGTGTATCACTACGATCGAGATCCAACAAACCAATTTCATTGGGTGTATAACCATAGAGGGTTTTATTCATGTAAATAGAACAACAATTATTATCTAACTTAAATGAATAATAGTATTGCAATAAACATGATCAAATCATATTCATGCTCAACACAAACACCAAATAACATTTATTTAGATTCAACACTAATCCCGAAAGTATAGGGAGTGTGCGATGATGATCATATCATTCTTGGAACTACTTCCAACACACATTGTCACTTCACCCTTAACTAGTTTCTGTTCATTCTGCAACTCCCGTTTCGAGTTACTACTCTTAGCAACTGAACCAGTATCAAATACCGAGGAGTTTGCTATAAACACTAGTAAAGTACACATCAATAACATGTATATCAAATATATCTTTGTTTACTATGCCATCCTTCTTATCCGCCAAGTATCTAGGGTAGTTCCACTTCCAGTGACCATTTCCTTTGCAGTAGTAGCACTCACTTCCAGGCTTGGGTCTAGCTTTGGGCTTCTTCATGGGAGCAACAACTTTCTTGCTATTCTTCTTTGAAGTTCCCTTTCTTTCCCTTTGCCCTTTTCTTGAAACTAGTGGTCTTGTTAACCATCAACACTTGATGCTATTTCTTGATTTCTACCTTTGCCGATTTGAGCATCATGAAGAGCTTGGGAATTAATTTTGCCATCCCTTGTATATTATAGTTCATCACGAAGTTCTAGTAACTTGGTGATAGTGACTAGAGAACTCTGCCAATCACATTTTTATCTGGAATATTAACTCCCACTTGATTCAAGCGATTGTAGTACTCAGACAATCTGAGCACATGCTCACTGGTTGAGCTATTCTCCTCCATCTTGTAGGAAAAGTACTGTCAGAGGTCTCATACCTCTCGACATGGGCATGAGTGTGAAATACCAATTTCAACTCTTAGAACATCTTATATGTTATGTGGCGTTCAAAACGTTTTTGAAGTCCCGGTTTTAAGCCGTAAAGTATTGTGCACTGAACTATTAAGTAGTCATCATACCGAGCTTTGTCAAACGTTCATAACGTGTGCATCTGCTCCTGCAATAGGTCTGTCACCTAGCGGTGCATCAAGGACATAATTCTTCTGTGCAGCAATGAGGATAATCCTCAGATCATAGATCCAATCCGTATCATTGCTACTAACATCTTTCAACTTTATTTTCTCTAGGAACATATCAAAAATAAACGGGAAGCTATATCGCAAGCTATTGATCTACAACATAGATATGCAAATACTATCAGGACTAAGTTCATGATAAATTTAAAGTTCAATTAATCATATTACTTAAGAACTCCCACTTAGATAGACATTCCTCTAATCATCTAAGTGATCACGTGATCCAAATCAACTAAACCATAACCGATCATCACGTGAAATGGAGTAGTTTTCAATGGGAACATCACTATGTTGATCATATCTACTATATGATTCACGCTCGACCTTTCGATCTAAGTGTTCCGAGGCCATATCTGCATATGCTAGGCTCGTCAAGTTTAACCTGAGTATTCTGCATGTGCAAAACTGTCTTGCACCCATTGTAGATGGACGTAGAGCTTATCACACTCGATCATCACGTGGTGTCTGGGCACGACGAACTTTGGCAACGGTGCATACTCAGGGAGAACACTTTTATCTTGAAATTTAGTGAGAGATCATCTTATAATGCTACCGTCAATCAAAGCAAAATAAGATGCATAAAAGATAAACATCACATGCAATCAATATAAGTGATATGATATGGCCATCATCATCTTGTGCTTGTGATCTCCATCTCCGAAGCATCGTCATGATCACCATTGTCACCGACGCAGCACCTTGATCTCCATCGTAGCATCATTGTCGTCTCGCCAACTATTGCTTCTATGACTATCGCTACCACTTAGTGATAAAGTAAAGCAATTACAGGGCGATTGCATTTCATACAATAAAGTGACAACCATATGGCTCCTGCCAGTTGCCGATAACTCGGTTACAAAACATGATCATCTCATACAATAAAATATAGCATCATGTCTTGACCATATCACATCACAACATGCCATGCAAAAAAAAGTTAGACGTCCTCTACTTTGTTGTTGCAAGTTTTACGTGGCTGCTACGGGCTGAGCAAGAACCGTTCTTACCTACGCATCAAAACCACAACGATAGTTCATCAAGTTAATGCTGTTTTAACCTTCTCAAGGACCGGGCGTAGCCACACTCAGTTCAACTAAAGTTGGAGAAACTGACACCCACTAGCCACCTGTGTGCAAAGCACGTCGGTAGAACCAGTCTCGCGTAAGCGTACGTGTAATGTCGGTCCGGGTCGCTTCATCCAACAATATCTCTGAACCAAAGTATGACATGCTGGTAAGCAGTATGACTTGTATCGCCCAGAACTCACTTGTGTTCTACTCGTGCATATAACACAACGCATAAAACCAGGCTCGGATGCCACTGTTGGGGAACATAGTAATTTCAAAATTTTCCTACACACACGCAAGATCATGGTGATGCATAGCAATGAGAGGGGAGAGTGTGTCCATGTACCCTCGTAGACCAAAAGCGGAAGCACAACGCGGTTGATGTAGTCGTACGTCTTCATGATCTGACTGATCAAGTACCGAACGCATGGCACTTCCAAGTTCTGCACATGTTCAACTCGATGACGTCCCTCGAACTCCGATCCAGCCGAGCTTTGAGGGAGAGTTCCATCAGCACGACGACGTGGTGACGATGTTGATGTTCTATTGTCGCAGGGCTTCGCCTAACCACCGCTACGATATTATCGAGGTGGACTATGGTGGAGAGGGGCACCGCACACGGCTAAAAGATCCAAGAGATCAATTATTGTGTCTATGGGGTGCCCCTCTCCTCCGTATATAAAGGGGGGAGGAGAGGGCCGACCAAGGGGAGGAGGCGCGCCCAAGGGGGGAGTCCTACTCCCACTGAGAGTAGGACTCCTCCTTTTCCTATTTGGAGAGGGAGAGGGAAGGAAGAGGAAGGAGGGAGGAAGGAAAGGGGGGCCGCCCCCCTCCCAATTCAGATTGGGCTTGGGGGGGGGGAGCCCCCTCCCTTGCTCCTTTCCCCAACTTTCCACTAAAGCCCATTAAGGCCCATATACCTCCCGGGGGTGCTGATAACCTGCCGGTGCTCCGGTATTATCCCGATCTCACCCGGAACCATTTCGGTATCCAAATATAGTCGTGCAATATATCGATCTTTATGTCTTGACCATTTTGAGACTCCTCGTCATGTCCGTGATCACATCCGGGACTCCGAAGTACCTTCGGTACATCAAAACACATAAACTCATAATATAATCGTCATCGAACTTTAAGCGTGCGGACCCTACGGGTTCGAGAACTATGTAGACATGACCGAGACACGTCTCCGGTCAATAACCAATAGCGGAACCTGGATGCTCATATTGGCTCCTACATGTTCTACGAAGATCTTTATCGGTCAAACCGCATAACAACATATGTTGTTCCCTTTGTCATCAGTATGTTACTTGCCGAGATTCGATCATCGGTATCTCAATACCTAGTTCAATCTCGTTAATGACAAGTCTCTTTACTCGTCCTGTAATACATCATCCCGCAACTAACTCATTAGTTGCAATGCTTGCAAGGCTTAAGTGATGTGTATTATCGAGTGGGCCCAGAGATACCTCTCCGACAATCGGAGTGACAAATCCTAATCTCGAAATATGCCAACCCAACAAGTACCTTCGGAGACACCTGTAAAGCACCTTTATAATCACCCAGTTACGTTGTGACGTTTGGTAGCACACAAAGTGTTCCTCTGGTAAACGGGAGTTGCATAATCTCATAGTCATAGGAACATGTATAAGTCATGAAGAAAGCCATAGCAACATACTAAATGATGAAGTGCTAAGCTAATGGAATGGGTCAAGTCAATCACATCATTCTCCTAATGATGTGATCTCGTTAATCAAATGACAACTCATGTCTATGGCTAGGAAACATAACCATCTTTGATCAACGAGCTAGTCAAGTAGAGGCATACTAGTGACACTTTCTTTGTCTATGTATTCACACATGTACTAAGTTTCTGGTTAATACAATTCTAGCATGAATAATAAACATTTATCATGATATAAGGAAATATAAATAACAACTTTATTATTGCCTCTAGGGCATATTTCCTTCAGAACCCTCCTCCCATATAGGGGGGAGGCCAAGGAAGAAGGAGGGGGTTCTCTCCCCCTCCATCCCGGTGGCGCCAGAACGCCGCCGGGGCAATCATCGTGTGACGACGATCTACTCCAACAACTCCGCCATCTTCACCAACATCTTCATCACTGTGACGCCCCTGATTCAATCGTACACTAATCATACACGCAAATGTGTATGATCAAGATCAGGGACTCACGTGAAGATATCACAACACATCTCTAGAAACAAATTAAAATAATACAAGCTTCTCTTCACAGGTAACATACCTAGGTCTAGCTGCTATGATTTATCCTGTCATGAGATATGATTATTACAGGGTTAGTAAGTGAATTCATCTCCAGATGTGAAACGAGATCGGAGAGGGCTAAACCTACGAGCTAAAGGACACTGCTTAATGGTATGATGTGTATGAGTATTGTCCTCTGGATAAAATCCGGATTATATAGAACCGGAGGAGGGCTAGGGTTACAGACAAGCATCGGCTTATGTACGGCAAAGGAGCGCAGATATTTCACATATCGTATGTTGCTCCCCTTAAGCTGGCTTCGAGAAGCCAATGTTAGTCTTCATATGTGCTCAACAGTGGCTACCGGGTGGGCAAAAGGATTAGAGTAGACTCTCGTCCATGCAGGACCTGGTGCAGATAATCATGGATCCCTCGGAGTGCCGCCTGTAAAGCCGGAAGGGCTATTCAAATTGACGGATGATGCTGGCGCGCAGTGTTGTCTTGAAATTGCAATTGGGAGGGCGGGTAAGTACCTCCTGCCGAATCAAACATCAAGGAAAGAATAAGAATATATGACTATTAAGCAAAGGATAGTGTCAATAAATCATTCCTCCTGCATAAATAAACCTCTCTGACTGATAACAACCGGTGAGGAGAATTAATATTTCCACAAATCTAATGCTGACGTGACACGTCTTTGGCACGTGGACAAGTAGGCCAGAGCCGGTGATTATTCGAACGTTTCCTTTAGCCATATAGCCACGACATAGTACGAGGAACAGTTTCTCTGAAACGTCTTGTAAAGGCAGAGATGTTCCTTATTTTTATAGGGAATGCTCATCAATACGGGCTGCTCGGATGGGTACACGCACATACATTCCACGCGCCATTTCAATCAAAGTCACCAACTCACATGAATTCAACGGGCGCGCTTCGAGGGGGATAAGCGAGTATGGTGTTTTAAACAGGCTAGTGGGGGGGCATAGTTTCGGACTTAAAATGGGCGCCTCTTAAAAGGCAAACATCAAAGAGTTTCTCATATTTCGTTCTAAACGGTACTACTTATGCACTTTCTTTCCTCCTGTGCATCCATTTCTTGCGTAGGACTCGAGCCCAGACCTACCCGTAAAGGAGCGGATGACATAACATTTTCAAATCGGCTTCTTACATTTGACTCCACAAAACTAATGTCACCGTCATAAGCGCGGGAGAAATGAGAATTGGTTCCTCCATTACGGAGGGACACATTCACAGAAGCGATCGCTCGGCGGTGGTAGCCGGATAGACTTAGGCAATATTCGGGACGCAATCGGCTGCCCGACGGGGCAGATCGTCCTACCCCTGAACCTCACGAGAGGGTAGTTTTCCTCCACCACTTCCTCTCCGGACTGGGGTTTCCCCTCCATCCATTCGTCTGTGGTCTCATGTTCTACTACGGGCTGGACTTCCATGATCTGGCCCCGAACTTCATCCTCAACATTTCGGCGTTCATCATCGTCGTGTGTGAGGCTTTCCTCCGCATCCGGCCCCACTTCGGCTGTGGCTGAAGACCTTCAATATCAAGCCGAAGGTGGTGGGAGGCCAACAAGCAGAATGCGGCGGAGCCATGGTGGGCAAGATGCCCAATGTTATATGGCTTGAAGGCTCCTTCATGGAGACCATAAAGGGGTGGCAATCGGCGTGGTTCTACATCACCGAGCCGCGCGACACCAACTGGGTGGCGGCCCCCGAGTTTCGATCCGGAATCCCCACGCGGCTCACCTCCTGGAAAGAGAAGGGCCTATCCTGGGGTTCATCGGTGGAGCTGGACGGACTCCAGAAATGTATCCGGAATATGGCAAGCAAGAAGCTCAAGCTTGTCAACATAGTCCAGGTCATGCTCATCCGCCGGATCCTCCCGTGTCAACAACGGGATTTCAACTTGTGGGAGTTCGACCCGGCCCAGCACCAGACTCTGAGCGAGCTCTTCGACACGACACAAGGACGTCTGGAGGGTGCTGTTCAAGGGCGCCGAGGTCCCTCCCTCTCTCACCGAAGGACCGCGGGCTAAGCGCGAAGCGCCTAGCGCATTCGGTGAGTTCTATACATCTGGTAGGATATTTATTTCCCCTAGCTTAACCATGTGCGGAGGTCTGAGCTCCATGTTTGACGACTGGGTGGAGATGCGGGAGTTTAGCGGCGTGAAAGTGCGTTATATCGACTAGAGGGGGGGTGAATAGGCGATTTTCATGAAAGTCTTCAGAACATGGGAGTTTTGAAGACAAACGATAAAATTAAACCTATTACCATGCAGCGGAAGGTAGGCTACACTAGGCAAACCATAGTCAAGTATTCAATGAAGTGAAAGCACAAAGACTAATAGCAGCTAGGTAGTAAGGATCAGGTAGGAAGATATTGTGAAGCCAAACAGAACACGCAGTCACTCAGTGAAGACAAATGATAGATCAAACATACAATGACTTCACAAGGAGTAAACGTAAGTAAAGTGAAGTAAAGATGAAACCAGTGACTCGTTGAAGACAATGATTTGTTGGACCAGTTCCAGTTGCTGTGACAACTGTACGTCTGGTTGGAGCGGCTAGGTATTTAAACCTTAGGACACACAGTCCTGAACACGCAGCTCAGGACACCCAGTCCTCACCGTATTCTCCTTGAGCTAAGGTCACATAGACCTCACTCAATCACTCTGGTAAGTCTTCAAGGTAGACTCCCAAACCTTCAAAGACTTCATTCACCGGCAATCCACAATGTCTCTTGGATCCTCAGAACGCGACGCCTAACCGGCTGGAGGATGCACAGTCCTCAAGTGTAATAAGTCTTCGGATCACACAGACAAGAAGACTTAAGTGATGCCCAATTCTCTCTGGCTCTGGTGGTTAGGGCTTTTTCCTCGCAGGGAATTCTCTCTCAAAGGCTTCAAGGTGGGTTGCTCTCAAACGACAAAAGCCGTACTCTCAATCTGAGCAGCCAACCGTTTATGGTTGTAGGGGGTGGGCTATTTATAGCCACTTGGCAACCCGACCTGATTTGTCCGAAATGACCCTGGGTCACTAAGGAACTGACACGTGTCCCAATGGTCAGATTTCAAACTCACACGGCAACTTTACTTGGGCTACAAGCAAAGCTGACTTGTCCGACTCTGGACAAGATTCGCTCTCATAGTCTTCACTCGAAGACATAGGTTTTTGGTTTAGGCATCACTTCAGTCATTCTGACTGGTTCTCTTGGACCCCACTTAACAGTACGGTGGTTCCTATGACTCAACACAAAAGAAAAAGAACTACGAAGGATCTAAGTCTTCGAGCTCCATAGGCTTCATATCGTGTCTTCTCTTGTCATAGTCTTCAATGTGAATATCTTCATATACCACCTTTGACTTCAATGTCTTCATAAAGTTTTAGGGGTCATCTCTGGTAGTAAAACCGAATCAATGAGGGACTTCTACCTGTGTTATCCTGTAATTCTCACAAACACATTAGTCCCTCAACTAGGTTTGTCGTCAATACTCCAAAACCAACTAGGGGTGGCACTAGATGCACTTACAATCTCCCCCTTTTTGGTGATTGATGACAAACTAGTTGAAGTTTTCAACGGGGAATATAATTTGTGAAATTGTAAAGGATAAGGAATTGTCTTCATAAATTGCAAGGGCTCCCCCTGAAGATGTGCATATTAGTTAATTTGCTTTTGGAATGCAAATGCACATGGCAGGTTGTACTTGTGGAGATCCACTTCAGCTTATGATGACAATCCACTATGCAGGTGAAAGTATATGAAGGTAATGACATGCATAATGGAAAATGGACGTCTGCAGAATGAGCTAAGTGCAGAATTTATCGCCGCACGTGCGGAATTTATCTTCGCAAAACAAGGTGGCAAATAAGTAGCAGACGACCATCTAGTTTAAGTGTTACAACTCATAAGAACCAAATGTAGCAAAAAACGAGAGTTGTAAGCACGAAGCAAAATATAAGGCACCCGCCCATATGAACCCGTTTGAAGACTATCAATCTCATATGCTTCTCCCCGTTTTGTCAGTAATGACCAAAAAGGTTTGAAGACGTAGAGCCTCTACTCGTTCCCATGAGAAGTAGGTGAAGTAGCAGGATTGTTGGTGTTGTTTGGCGGTGCAGAAGAGCTTGGAGGTGCTGAAGGATATGGCGGTGAAGTAGCATCGTCTTCTTCCTCAATAATTCTGGCAGTCCCTGTGGCAGCAGAGGAAGAGAACTCAGAGTCTTCAAGGGATGGAGTTCCTAGCAGCACAGCCCTTCGAGGAGGTGTGGAGTCAAACTTGAATCTCTCAGTGAAGCCATCCTCTTGAAGATCAGCTTCAGAAAGCATCATCGTTAGCCCTTTCCATGTGCGGCGACAGGTTTCATGGGCAACGAACGCATTCTTGGTGGCAAGATTTCGAGTGTGATTAACATCCACCAAGAGGCTTTTCATCTGACGCTTCAGCCAGTCATGATGCCTATCCTGTTTCTGATGTAGAGCCACAAGAAGCTCTCGGTCATTGAGAACACGAGTGCGCTTCTTGGGTCTTGGAGCAGTGGCACTGTCAGTGGCTTTAGTGGAAGCAGGGTGTGGTGCACGTGTAGTGCCAGCCAAAGGATACACCCGATAAACTGCTTCAACACCTTCAGCGTTCTGTGTAAAACTCTGATGTTAGGCATTCTGAAGACTTAGAGGTTGCTTGGCAGGCTCAGAATAGATGGCTTCAGTAGACATGTCCATGTCAGGCAAGAAGATCCGATGGTTGCGGGCTGAGGGCTGATAAGATATGGCGGAGTGTAGCTTGATCAGCCGCATGACCCAAGGAGCGTAGAACTTCAAACCAAACAGATCAATGCCTGATGCAGCAAGTTGGCGTATGAAGAAGTCCTGTGCATTGAAGCATTTTCCATGAAGTATATAGAAGACCAAAGTCTTCATTGCACCCTGAAGCTTTGCATTTGGAGAGTGCCCTTTGATAGGCCAGAGAGTTCGCCTGATGATGTGATAGATGGTTCTGGGCAGGTACTCAAGGTCTTCAATGAAGAACTCTGTGGGATACGCAGCATCTTGGGGCAATGGCTTCATCATGCTGAGCATTTGATTCATATTAGGTTCTGGCCGCTGAAAGATGCTCTCAATAGCTTCAGCATGCAGCTGACAGCCTTGCTCGAAGAGATCGCCAGGAGTGGGCAAGCCAGTGAGCTCAATGATGTCAAATGCATTGGCTTCGTGATGAACGTTGCCAGTCATCCACTCCAGGACCCAAGTCTTCGGATCTCTGTTGTACCCTTTGATGTGCAGTGTGGCATAGAATTGTAGCAGCAGCTCTTCATTCCAATGCTCTTCATCTGTAACAAACTGTAGCAGACCCACTTGCTTGAAGCAATCCAATGCTTCTTTTAGACAGGGCAGACCAGCTATAGCTTCAACGTCAAGGCGCTTGTGTGGGAAGATGCGACCTTGGTTGTAAAGAATGCAAGAGTAATAGCTTCGCTGAGGATAGCTCCAGAACCGATCAGATGATATCCGTTCCCTTGAGTAGGGGTTCCTGGAGCTATTGAAGAACGTGTTGTCTGCCCTGAAGCCATTGATGTTGAAGGAGCCAGGTGCTGATGCAGGACCTGGAAACCTTGGCAGTCTTGGGATTGGCTTCTGGACCTGAGGCCTGTGCTCAACATGATAGTTGAATTGGGGACCGGCAGCAGACTCAGGAACAGAAGTGGCGGGATCAGTGGCTTCACTGTCTTCTGAAGCTTTTGCTGGGGAGGGCTCCACATTAGCTTCGTTGTTGGTTGTGGCAGCCTCAATATTTTCATCCTTCACTTGACTAGCTGGAGGGTCGGTCACAGGCACGTTCTCCTGGAGAACTGCTTCTTGGTGGAGCAGGGGAGTGGGATCTTGTGGTACTTCTTCTTCTGCGGCTGATGCAGCCGGAATGTCTTCAGTATAGACTTGAGGCCTTGGACCTTTGCGAAGCCTGCGGAACGCAGACGACGCCTGTGGAGTTGGAGTGGGCTGGGCCTCATAGTCTTCTTCCTCTTGTGGGCGATCCGCCCATGAAGCATCCTGTGCAATTGGCGTCAGTGGACGACCAATGCTGATGAGTTCGCTGTTTTCAAACTGAGGAAGGACTGCATCATCTTCTACATTGTCATGATGACCAATGTCTTCAGCAGCGATGGGATCAGCTGCTGGAATGTCTTCAGCTTCAGGAGCCTCTGTGGAAGCAGGCTCATGAACTGTCAGTTGACGTTCTGCGTCAGGATGAACCATAGAAATTGGTTCAACTATCAAGGGCTCTGTGAGAGCAGCCCGAGCTTTCTTGGTCTTTCGCTTTTTCTTGGAGGGGGCAGTAGGAGAGTCTTCAGAGTGTTTCCTCTTCCTGGCTGCAGCCTCAGCAGTTCTTGTCTTCTTGAGCTCTGAAGCTGTTGACCGGCTCTTTGGCTTCGAGCCAGTCATTCTTGTTGGGAAGACAATCGGAACTGCTTCTTGCCTTGGTGCATCAGATTCAGCCGTAGCAGGCTTCTTCTTCTTCTTTGCGGCCATCCTGGGGTCGATGCCAGGACGCCCAAGTGCTTTGCACTTCTCAGCCTCATTATAGGCTTGCACACATCTGTCAGCCAGAGTCTTCATGCGCTCACGCGAACCCTGAGCTTCTGCACGCTTCTTCACAAAGGCTTCCTTGAGCTCGTGCATCATTGTCTTGAAGTTCTTCACTTCTTGTACGCTGAGCTTGGCCATATGCTTCTTGAACTGAGCCTTTTCATAGTCAATCTTCTGCTTCAGTCCAACAATGCGCTGGGCAATAGCAAGTTCTGAAGCAATGGCGCCTTGGAAGGCGACACTGAGGCCAATAGGTAGCTGCAGATCTTCAAAGCTGATGTTTGGCGTGTCAAACCACTCATCAATGAAGTTGTGGATGATGGTGACATCAAAGAGAGGCAGATCATTGAAGATTTCTGCTTCTTCTTTGCTCTTGATGAGTTGCTCAAGAGCGTCATCTGCAAGATCTTCATCACTTGACAGATCAATGTCGTCATTGCGCAGGATGGCAGCAGCTGTTAGCTCTTTGCCAGTGTGAGACAGGGGTATCTTGGCCTTCTGGGTCTTGGAGACGCGTGATAAATCTTCAGACTGCACACTGTCTTCAGGAGGTGCAGTTGCCAATTGCTTCGCCCTTGAGATTTTTGGTGAAGGGGCTGGCTTTGAAGCTTTTGGCTTCTTCAACTGCTTTGGCTTTGGCACAGCAGGCGCGTCATCAGACTCAGTGTCAGCTGCAGGCTCATTTACTGCAGCTCCTTGAACCAAGATGTAGGTGATGAGGCCTTCAAGGTTGGCGAAAGGACCGATGACATTGGGTTCTGCTTCTTGTGTGCCATCTGCCCTTGGTGCTGAGGGACCAGGGTTGAAGTCTAACCCAAATTTCTTCTTGTTCTGCTTCGCTGAGTTTTGGGCAAACTGGAAGTTGCGCTTGAACAGATTGTCGTCACGACACCAGAGTAGTGATGACGGATGTGCATCATCAGGCTGTGGCCCACGAACCATGCATGGATAGAAGCTTTGGGCAATAGCTTCATCTCTGGACCTGGGTAGAAGATTCTTGTATAAGATGTCTCCCCACGGTCTTTTGATGGCACTTTTCTCAGCATACTCTTGGGTTGTGAAGCGGTATTTGAACCATTGTTCTGCCCAATAGCGTCGAATCCATTGGATTCGGGTCTTGCACTGACTATAATCCTCTTCAGGATCTGTCTTATACATTTCTGCGAGTTCATCAGGCAGATCTCTGGATGTTCCGTCACGACCTTGTCTACCCCCCTTCCTTGCTGCTTTCTCTGAAGCCATAAACTTTAACTTGAAAGGCTTCAAGACGTTCAACGGCTTCAAAGGCTTTCTCTTGCTGGACCAACAGGAACTGGCTTCAGGAGAATTTATGTGATGCTGTAAGAATTCTGCAAATGAATGCAGACTATGAGAACCAAAGGATTCTCCCACGGACATGTACCTGTGACAGCATTAAGGTGCGAGGGAAGGGGAAGAGGTCATATGCATTCTCAGAAGATTTTGAAGATAAATCAGTTTAGAAGACATTGACCTCATCGTGCGAAGACATTCACTCATAGATAAGAAGTTGGTTCCAGATTTGTACGAATCCACAGATCAGTACAAGTGAGGAAACTAACTACTTTGCTAAGCACAAGTGAATATACTAGGCATGTTATGAGATGAAGTATGAGAGAGATCTAGCTTGTGTGAACAGAAACTGCTTGTGGTAGAAAGTGACAGATCAATAGGATCAATGGTGCTGTAAAAAGGGAGTTTTATTTACCACATTGAGAACTGCTAGACGGAGTGGGAGATGAGGCCAAGCAGTTCACTCTTCCGTGCCCTAACTTGGCGACGGAGGACACCTACGGCGACGGCGGAGAGGACGATGTCCGCGGTCGGTGTGAAGACGGCGTCGGAGAGGTTGCGGCAGCGAAGCGCTTCGTCGCCGGCGTCGTCGAGAGCTATCGGTGGCGCTAGGGTTCATGCGAGGGTGGAAGAAGAGATAATTACCGCTGTGAGTGTGTATTTATAGGCACAGGGGCAGCACTGTGCTATTACACAGGTGCCCCTGGCGATTCGCATCTGAAGAACACGTGGCCAGTATGCAGAATTTTGGGGTTTGTTCCACGTCCCACGCACGCCTGGATTGTCGGGTGGTCGTTCCTACTTCTCCAGATTTCATGTGGAGGAATGAGCATTGAAAACGGACTTAATGGTTGTCTCTGTATCTTCTGCTGACAAGGACGCAGAGAAGACATTCGACAGTTTCAATAGAATGCATATGACTTGGAGAGATAGAGTTTGAGATAGAAAGCATAGAGAAGTTGGGGTCCGATCACATTCACTTAGTTTAAAAGATTCAACACGAAGACGTAGCTATAAGTGAATGCTGTAGAGGACAGAACACTAGCATATATATATATAATCAACATAGTGAAGATAATCATGAAAATATGTTGAGTTCGAAGCCAAACCAAATGTGAAGACATTGCAAGGTAATGCCATGAGTGAAACACTTCAAAATAGAATGTTTGGTGGTGGCGTTACCCACCGTATAGGAAGTATTAGACCCAGACACGGCGCACAATTATCGTGGCGCTCCGAAGTCAAATTCCACATTAATGTATTCACACTTAGAATGTATGTCTTCATTGATTGAAGATATACTTTACTTCGTGTGTTGCACATCTAAGTCATCAATATGCATAAGGGTTAGGATGTGTGCCTGATCACAGGACATTTGAGGATTCCAGGATATTTAGCTCACACCGTAACTTGCAAAACCTCTTCTCATCCAAGGGCTTGGTGAAGATATCTGCCAATTGCTCTTCAGTGTTGATGTGTATGATATCAATGTCTTCCTTCACAACATGATCTCTGAGAAAGTGATGACGAATTTCAATGTGCTTTGTCTTCGAGTGCTGAACTGGGTTGTTAGCAATCTTGATGGCGCTTTCGTTGTCGTAGTAGAGTGGCACTTGCTTCAGATGAATGCCATAGTCCTTGAGTGTTTGCTTCATCCACAGAAGCTGAGTGCAGCAAGATCCAGCAGCAATGTATTCAGATTCAGCAGTCGAGAGAGATACACAGTTCTGCTTCTTTGAAGACCAACATACAAGTGATCGTCCCAGAAAGTGACATGTGCATGATGTAGACTTGCGATCAACTTTGTCACCAGCATAATCAGCATCCGAGAATCCAACCAGATCAAACTCTGAGCCCTTTGGATACCATAATCCTAGAGTTGGGGTGTGAGCCAAATATCGAAGAATTCGCTTCACAGCTAAGTGATGCGACTCCTTTGGTGCCGCTTGAAATCGAGCACACATGCAAACACTAAGCATAATATCTGGCCTAGATGCACATAGATAAAGTAAAGAACCAATCATGGAGCGGTATACCTTTTGATCGAACTCTTTACCATTGTCGTCAGGACCCAGATGATGTTTGGCTGGCATTGGTGTTGTGAAGCCTTTGCAGTCTTGCATACCGAACTTCTTCAGGCAATCTTTGAGATACTTCTCTTGAGATATGAAGATGCCATTGCGTTGTTGTTGTATTTGAATACCAAGGAAGAACTTCAGCTCCCCCATCATGGACATCTGATATTGCTCTTGCATCATATATCCAAACTCTTCACTTTACTTCTGATTGGTGCAGCCGAAGATAATGTCATCCACATATATTTGGCACACAAACAGTTCACCATCATATGTCTTCGTGAAAAGAGTGGGATCTAGGGAACCAGGTATGAAGCCTTTGCTCTTCAGGAAGTATTTGAGTGTGTCATACCAGGCCCTAGGGGCTTGTTTGAGGCCATACAGTGCCTTGTTGAGCTTGTATACCATGTCAGGATGTTTTGGATTTTCAAAGCCAGGCGGTTGTGCAACATACACTTCTTCTTCAATCTTGCCATTGAGAAAG
Source organism: Triticum urartu (assembly GCF_003073215.2). Classification (NCBI taxonomy): domain Eukaryota; kingdom Viridiplantae; phylum Streptophyta; class Magnoliopsida; order Poales; family Poaceae; genus Triticum; species Triticum urartu. The sequence goes on along the minus strand of NC_053027.1, from coordinate 401,655,562 downwards.
GCACTCTTCACATCCATTTGATATAGAAGTATGTTATGATGATTTGCATAGGCCAGCAGTATGCGTATGGCTTCAAGTCTAGCCACAAGAGCAAATATTTCATCGAAGTCAATGCCTTCCACTTGAGTATATCCTTGAGCAACGAGACGAGCTTTGTTTCTGACAACTTGACCATGCTCATCTTGCTTGTTGCGGTATATCCATTTGGTGCCTATTATATTGTGCTTCCGTGGATCAGGACGCTTAACCAGTTCCCATACATTATTCAGCTCAAACTGTTGAAGCTCTTCTTGCATAGCTTGAATCCATTCAGGTTCCATGAAGGCTTCTTCAACTTTCTTGGGTTCTGATATTGAGACGAATGCGAAGTGCCCACAGAAATTTGCTAGCTGAGTTGCCCTTGAACGAGTGAGTGGACCAGGTGCATTGATGCTATCAATTATTCTTTCAATCTGCACTTCATTGGCAACGCGAGGATGTACAGGGCGAAGACTTTGCTCTTGCTGTTCATTGTCGTTGTTGGAAGGAATGTCTTCAGGCTGAGCATTGTCTTCATGTTGATCAGGTGCTGAAATGATAAGTTCTTCTTCAGGATGAGCTTCAGAAGGTATAATTTCTCCAGTTCCCATTAGCTTGATTGATTCACTGGATGGAACTTCATCTAGCACACTTGGAAGCTGCTCTCTTTGTGAACCGTTGGTCTCATCGAACCGCACATCCACTGTTTCAACCACTTTGTAATGAAAGAGATTGAAGACTCTGTAGGAGTGCGAATCCTTTCCATATCCAAGCATAAAACCCTCATGTGCTTTTGGTGCAAATTTTGAGGTGTGATGTGGGTCCTTGATCCAGAACCTTGCGCCAAATACTCTGAAGTAACTAACATTTGGCTTCTTGCCAGTAAGGAGCTCATAAGATGTCTTGTTCAGTAGCTTGTGAAGATAAACACGATTGATTGTATGGCATGCAGTATCAATGGCTTCGGGCCAGAATTTTCTTGGGGTTTTGTATTCATCTAGCATCGTTCTGGCCATCCCAATTAGTGTTCTGTTCTTGCGTTCGACGACGCCATTCTGCTGTGGCGTGTACAGGGCTGAGAATTCATGTGTGATGCCCAAGGTATCAAGATATGTATCAAGGCTAGTGTTCTTGAATTCAGTGCCATTGTCACTTCTGATGTGTTTTATCTTGGCGCCAAAATTGTTCATAGCTCGATTGGCGAAGCGTCTGAAGACATCCTGCACTTCAGTCTTGTAAAGGATTATGTGTACCCAAGTATATCTAGAATAATCATCAACAATAACGAAGCCATAGAGGCAAGCAGTAGTAGTTAGAGTTGAGTAATGAGTGGGACCGAAAAGATCCATGTGAACCAGTTCGAAGGGTTGAGTAGTAGTCATGATTGTCTTTGAGGGATGTTTGGCCCTCGTCATCTTCCCTGCTTCACAGGCACCGCATAAGTGGTCTTTCTTGAACTTGATGCCCTTGATGCCTATGACATGCTTCTTCTTCGCAAGAGTGTGGAGGTTCCTCATGCCAGCATGTCCAAGCCTCCGATGCCAGAGCCAGCATTCTGAAGCCTTTGCTAGAAGACATACTGCAAGTTGTGGCCCTGCTGAGAAATCTACCACGTACAAATCATCTTTTCGATACCCTTCAAACACTAGAGACTTGTCAGACTCCATTAGTACAAGGCAACGATATTTTCCAAACATTACGATCATGTTCAAATCGCAAAGCATTGAGACAGACATTAAGTTGAAGCCAAGGGATTCAACAAGCATGACTTTATCCATGTGTTGATCCCTTGAGATTGCAACTCTACCTAGACCCAATACCTTACTTTTACCAGTGTCAGCAAGTGATGTGGCTCTTGTCGGATGGACGTAAGGTTGAGTCCATAAGAAGACTTCTTTTGCCAGTCATGTGATTTGTACACCCACTGTCAATAATCCATTCTGAAGACGCTGGTGTCGTACCCTATAGTGCAGTTAGGGGGATAGGCTTCACCAAGAGCATTGTGAAGCAAAAACATTTGACGAACCAGTGGGTTATGAAAGCTTAGATCCAGGTTAGGACTAATAGGGAGAGTAGCAAGCGATTCAGGTACGAAGTACATAGTAAGACCATTTGGGCATTTGATCTTGCGCCCTACAAGATGTTTAAGGTCCCCAGCAATAGTGTCAGATGATTTTGGTTTTCTGCTGGAGACCTTTCCCTGCAAAAGAGAGTTAAGCCTTCTTAACCACCCACATCTTCAAGGGTGGCTTAGAAGCAATAAGTCTAAGTGCAGCATCTGAGAATTTTGGCTTTGAAGCCTTAGCAAACAGTCTTGCAGGCGGACAATAGTACTCATAAGAATAAGCAGAATAGTTCTTGGTCCTATGAACATGGCGGTTTGATGAACCGCTCTCATATTCATATGCCTGAGTATGATTTTCCTGCAAAACGTTTGTGTTAGTGCAACTCAGGTGAGTCCTCTGTCTGTATGAAGCCTTTGGACCGTATGAAGCCTTTGGTCTGAGGTTTGTCTTCTTCACGTGAGGTGTCATGATGACATTCACAGAAAGACTCTCCATACTTCTTTTCGGAACCCAGATCTTCTTCATAGGCGGTCCATTCCTGCAGTTAGTACCAATGTACCTGGCAAACACTTCACCATTCTGATTCTTAAACAGTATATAGTTTGCATCAAAGGATTCATCAATGATAATGGGGTTAGCACAAGTGAAGGCAGATAGATTGGATGGATCTGCTGAAGGTTCCTTTGCAGCAACCCACATGGTTTTGGGGTACTGCTCGGGTTTCCAGTAAGAGCCATCTGCATTCATTTTCCTTATGAACCCTACACCCTCTTTCCTAGGGTTTCGGTTCAGAATCTGCTTTTTCAGGACATCACATAGCGTCTGATGCCCTTTAAGACTTTTGTACATCCCTGTTTCAAGCAATGTCTTCAACCTAGCATTCTCATCAGCAATAGCGGTGGTATCCTCAGCAGAGGGGTTAGTTACCGCATCAACAGTTGAAGATATTGCAACAGCAGTAGCAGTAGAACATTCAGCAACAGAAGTAGCATTATCACGCTCAATGCATTTAAGACATGGTGGTTCAAATCCTTCCTGAGCGGGACTGATCTGTTTGGCGCGAAGTGACTCGTTTTCCATTTGAAGATCTTCATGAACCGCTCTCAATTTCTCAAGATCTTGCTTCCTTTGAAGATAATCATAGGAAAGCTTTTCATGAGTTGTTGAGAGGGTTTCATGACGACTTTCAAGTTCCTGATACTTAACGTGAAGATTTTTTATGTCTTCAATTAAGGATTCAGATCGAGTCATTTCAGCACCCAACAGATCATCGCTTCTGTCTAACAGTTTTTGAATATGTTCCATAGCTTTTTGTTGTTCAGTTGCAATTTTAGCAAGTGTTTTGTAGCTAGGTTTTGAACCACAATCAGAGTCATCGTCACTAGATGTTTGATAGTGAGTAGTGCGTGTGTTTACCTTGGCACCGCGTGCCATGAAGCATTGCACTGAATTCAAGAACACTGGCCTCGACACTTATCTTGATACTTTGGGCATCACTCATGAGTTCTCAGCTCCGTACACGCTACAGCAGAATGGCGTCGTGGAACGCAAGAATACAACACTTATTGAGATGGCTCGGACGATGCTCGATGAATACAAGACTCCAAGAAAGTTCTGGCCTGAAGCCATTGATACAGCATGCCATATTATCAACCGTGTTTATCTTCACAAGCTTCTGAACAAAACATCCTATGAGATCCTCACTGGTAAGAAGCCAAATGTCAGCTACTTCAGAGTATTTGGTGCCAGGTGCTGGATCAAGCATTGCAACTAATGAGTTAGTTGCGGGATGGTGTATTACGGAACGAGTAAAGAGACTTGTCGGTAACGAGATTGAACTAGGTATTGAGATACCGATGATCGAATCTCGGGCAAGTAACATACCGATGACGAAGGGAACAACGTATGTTGTTATGCGGTTTTGACCGATAAAGATCTTCGTAGAATATGTAGGAGCCAATATGAGCATCCAGGTTCCGCTATTGGTTATTGACCGGAGACGTGTCTCGGTCATGTCTACATAGTTCTCGAACCCGTAGGGTCCGCACGCTTAAAGTTCGATGACGGTTATATTATGAGTTTATGTGTTGATGTACCGAAGGTAGTTCGGAGTTCCCGGATGTGATCACGGACATGACGAGGAGTCTCGAAATGTCGAGACGTAAAGATCGATATATTGGACAACTATATTTGGATACCTGAATGGTTCCGGGTGAGATCGGGATAATACCGGAGCACCGGAAGGTTATCGGAACCCCCCGGGAGTATATGGGCCTTAATGGGCTTTAGTGGAAAGGAGGGGGAAGGAGCCAGGAGGGGGCGCCCCCCCCCCCAAGCCCAATCCGAATTGGGAGGGGGGCAGCCCCCCCCCCCTCTTTCCTTCCTCCCTCCTTCCTCTTCCTTCCCTCTCCCTCTCCAAATAGGAAAAGGAGGAGTCCTACTCTCGGTGGGAGTAGGACTCCCCCCTTGGGCGTGCCTCCTCCCCTTGGCCAGCCCTCTCCTCCCCCCTTTATATACGGAGGAGAGGGGCACCCCATAGACACAACAATTGATCTCTTGGATCTTTTAGCCATGTGCGGTGCCCCTCTCCACCATAGTCCACCTCGATAATGTCGTAGCGGTGCTTAGGCGAAGCCCTGCGACGGTAGAACATCAACATCGTCACCATGCCGTTGTGCTGACGGAACTCTCCCTCAAAGCTCGGCTGGATCGGAGTTCGAGGGACGTCATCGAGTTGAACGTGTGCAAAACTTGGAGGTGCCGTGCGTTCGGTACTTGATCGGTCGGATCGTGAAGACGTACGACTACATCAACCGCGTTTTGCTAACGCTTCCGCTTTCGGTATACGAGGGTACGTGGACACACTCTCCCCTCTCGTTGCTATGCATCACCATGATCATGCGTGTGCGTAGGAAAATTTTGAAATTACTACGTTCCCCAACAGGTTCCCCCTCTGGTCCATGGACTCCATGGCGGCGAAGGGGTGAGAGCCCCTCCGAGATTGGATATGTCTCTCTGTTCTCCTCTATTTCACGTTCCTGTTTTCAGGCCGAAAACCATTTCTTATATTCCCGGAGATCCATAACTCCGATTGCGCTGAGATTTTAACACGATTTTTTCCGGATATAAGATTCCTTGCGCCCAAAGTATAGCTCCAACCGACGTATGAGGTGACACAACCCACCACCTCGCGCCTGGCCCTTGGGGCGTGCCTTGGTGTATCTTGGGGGTTGTGGAGCCCCATTTGCGTTGATTCCAAGTCCCAAATATCACATATATTCCAAAATAATTCTCCGTAAATTTTTATCGCGTTTGGACTTCGTTTGATATGGATATTCTGCGAAACAAAAAGTATGAAAAAAAATAGGAACTCGCACTGGGCACTGGATCAATAGGTTAGTCCAATAAATCATATAAATAGTTGCCAAAAGTATGTGAAAGTTGTATAATATTGGCATGAAACAATAAAAAATTATAGATACGATGGAGACATATCAGCATCCCCAAGCTTAATTCCTGCTCGTCCTCGAGTAGGTAAATGATAAAAAGATTAATTTTGATGTGCAATGCTACCTAGCATTATGTTGATCATATATCTAATCATGGCATGAATATTAAGACATAAGTGATTCAAAGCAATGGTATATAATTTGACATAAAGACATCAATACTCAGGCATCCCAACAAAAAATCGTGTCTTTCAAAATATCAACGCTAAAGAAAGCTATCCCTACAAAATCATTTAGTCTTGTCATGCTCTATCTTCTTAACACAAAGTATTTATCATGCACAACGCCGATGACAAGCCGAGCAATTGGTTCATACTTTTTAACGCGCTTCAGCCTTTTCAACCCTCAAACAATACATGAGTGCAAGCCATGGATATAGCACTGCGGGTGGAATATAGTATGATGATAGGGGTAAATATAGAGAAGACAAAGAAGTAAGAAAGTCTCACATCGACGCGGCTAACCAACGGGCTATGGAGATGCCCATCGATTGATATCAATGCGAGGAGTAGGGATTTCCATGCAACGAATGCACTAAGATCTATAAGTGTATGAAACCTCAAAATGAAAACTAAGTGGGTGTGCATCTAACTCTATAATGAAAAATTCCCACTAGTATATGAAAGTGACAACATAGGAGACTCTCTATATGAAAAACATGGTGCTACTTTGAAGCACAAGTGTGGAATTAGCATGCCCCTTCTCTCTTTGTCTTTTTTTCTTTTCTTTTCTTTTCTTTTCCCTTTTTTCTTTTTCTTTTTCTCTCTCTTTGTCCGGAGTCTCATCCCGACTTGTGGGGGTGAAAGTGCGTTATATCGACTAGAGGGGGGGTGAATAGGCGATTTTCATGAAAGTCTTCAGAACATGGGAGTTTTGAAGACAAACGATAAAATTAAACCTATTACCATGCAGCGGAAGGTAGGCTACACTAGGCAAACCATAGTCAAGTATTCAATGAAGTGAAAGCACAAAGACTAATAGCAGCTAGGTAGTAAGGATCGGGTAGGAAGATATTGTGAAGCCAAACAGAACACGCAGTCACTCAGTGAAGACAAATGATAGAGCAAACATACAATGACTTCACAAGGAGTAAACGTAAGTAAAGTGAAGTAAAGATGAAACCAGTGACTCGTTGAAGACAATGATTTGTTGGACCAGTTCCAGTTGCTGTGACAACTGTACGTCTGGTTGGAGCGGCTAGGTATTTAAACCTTAGGACACACAGTCCCGGACACCCAGTCCTGAACACGCAGCTCAGGACACCCAGTCCTCACCGTATTCTCCTTGAGCTAAGGTCACATAGACCTCGCCCAATCACTCTGGTAAGTCTTCAAGGTAGACTCCCAAACCTTCACAGACTTCGTTCACCGGCAATCCACAATGTCTCTTGGATCCTCAGAACGCGACGCCTAACCGGCTGGAGGATGCACAGTCCTCAAGTGTAATAAGTCTTCAGATCACACAGACAAGAAGACTTAAGTGATGCCCAATTCTCTCTGGCTCTGGTGGTTAGGGCTTTTTCCTCGCAGGGAATTCTCTCTCAAAGGCTTCGAGGTGGGTTGCTCTCAAACGACAAAAGCCATACTCTCAATCTGAGCAGCCAACCGTTTATGGTTGTAGGGGGTGGGCTATTTATAGCCACTTGGCAACCCGACCTGATTTGTCCGAACTGACCCTGGGTCACTAAGGAACTGACACGTGTCCCAACGGTCAGATTTCAAACTCACACGGCAACTTTACTTGGGCTACAAGCAAAGCTGACTTGTCCGGCTCTGGACAAGATTCGCTCTCATAGTCTTCACTCGAAGACATAGGTTTTTGGTTTAGGCATCACTTCAGTCATTCTGACTGGTTCTCCTGGACCCCACTTAACAGTACGGTGGTTCCTATGACTCAACACAAAAGAAAAAGAACTACGAAGGATCTAAGTCTTCGAGCTCCATAGGCTTCATATCGTGTCTTCTCTTGTCATAGTCTTCAATGTGAACATCTTCATATACCACCTTTGACTTCAATGTCTTCATAAAGTTTTAGGGGTCATCTCTGGTAGTAAAACCGAATCAATGAGGGACTTCTACCTGTGTTATCCTGTAATTCTCACAAACACATTAGTCCCTTGTGACGCCCCCGATTCAATCGTACACTAATCATACACGCAAACATGTACGATCAACATCAGGGACTCACAGGAAGATATCACAACACAACTCTACAAATAAAGTAAGTCATACAAGCATCATATTACAAGCCAGGGGCCTCGAGGGCTCGAATACAAGAGCTCGATCATAGACGAGTCAGCGGAAGCAACAATATCTGAGTACAGACATAAGTTAAACAAGTTTGCCTTAAGAAGGCTAGCACAAACTGGGACACGAATCGAAAGAGGCGCAGGCCTCCTGCCTGGGATCCTCCTAAACTACTCCTGGTCGTCGTCAGCGGGCATCACGTAGTAGTAGGCACCTCCGGTGTAGTAGGGGTCGTCGTCGACGGTGGCGTCTAGCTCCTGGGCTCCAACATCTGGTTGCGACAACCAGAATGAAAGGAAAGGGGGAAAAGGGGGAGAAAGCAACCGTGAGTACTCATCCAAAGTACTCGCAAGCAAGGAGCTACACTACATATGCATGGGTATCAAATGGAGTAAGGGTATCATATGTGGACTGAACTGCAGAATGCCGGAATAAGAGGGGGATAGCTAGTCCTATCGAAGACTACGCTTCTGGCCACCTCCATATTGCAGCATGCAGAAGAGAGCAAAAGGTAAGTTCACCAAGTTGCATCGCATAGCATAATCCTAACCGATGATCCTCCCCTCGTCGCCCTGTGAGAGATCGACCACCGGTTGTATCTGGCACTTGGAAGGGTGTGTTTTATTAAGTATCCGGTTCTAGTTGTCATAAGGTCAAGGTA